>NW_023646218.1:0-35825 GCF_015228065.2 Penaeus monodon
TATTTTTTTTTATGTGTTGTTAGTGTTTTTATGCCTTTATCATAAACTTTCTTATTTTTTCCCTTTGGGTTTTTTCCATTCCTTGACGTTCTGATTCTTTTTTTTTTTATAAGTCGACCCTGACAATATATATATATATATATAATATATAATATATATATATATATATATGTGTAATATATCCCATAATACATATATATAAATATACACATATATATATATATGTATTATATATATATATAGATATATATAATATCTATATATATATATTATATACATAAATATTTATATATATAAATATATATATATATTTTATATATATGTGTGTGTGTGTGTGTGTGTGTGTATATATATATATATATATATATATATATATATATATAGTTACGCCGGTCGCCTCGTCTCTCTCGCCACCTGCAAAAGGCAGGCTAGGCAGACGGCGTGCTATCCACAGGGTCGTGAACACTGAACAACTCCAAGAGGCACCGAGCACCACAGCATCCCAGAACACCACAAGGGGAAACGCCAAGTGGCGAGGCAGGGCACGAAATGACTGTCTTTCCTTTATTTACACAAGTTATTTACCCGTACACTTTTCTATAGGCACAATACAGGGGGGACACCAGCATGTCACACTGCACGATACAGCTTATAACAGGGCAACACAAAGTATATATCAGGTCACAAGGGCACACACGAGGTCTTCACAGGAGCAGCACCCAACTCCGTCTCTCTTGGCTTGTTCCTCCGCTCCTCCGCTCACAGCCATTTGCGTCATGTTTGCCCAGGTCCCTTCATGTTAACACATGCCCAGGTCACCCTTTTCATGTTAACACATGTTTCGCACAGAGACAAAGACCCACTGGCGTAGCAATATATATATATATACATACATATATATGTGTGTGTGTGTGTGTGCATATATATATATATATATATATATATATATATATATATACTAAGGTAATAGACTAAAGAGGCTTTCACACGAGCGTTTTTGCAACGATAAATCAGTGGTATCTTCAACATTTCCACTTCCCGCATCTTCCGAAATCATATAATCTACTACTTGGTCTGAAGCAGAAGCGGAAACGGCGCAGCGAGCATGGCAAGAGACCGTAATCTACTGAGGAAAGAATACTCAACTACACAAAGAATAATAATCTTTTATATCAAAATTACTTTTAAACAGATTGTGCATTTCGTATCCCTATATTATTTAATTGTATATCATATTTACATGTTAATCCATTTGAGAGTATCCGTGACGTCATCATGCGCGGAGCTTGCCGATATTTTCCTTCAGCGAAGTTCTTAGAGCTATTCTAGCTACGATTGATTTCAAGCTTCACAAGGTACACAACTGCTGGGTGGCTTAAGCGAAATCCGGGCTGACTACTTGGATAGCTAATCAAAAAAAAAAGTTCTTGCACCAGATTATGATACAGACTTTAATTATTTCTTCTCTACAACCACGAACAAATGTACTGTAATGAGAGCACCCGTAGACACCATGTGTGTTACTGAAATCGAGCGAATAGGTGGTGGTTCAGTTCGCCCTGTGAGGACACCGAGTTGGGAAATCGCCCACAGGGTAACTTCGAATGGCGAGTCGTATCACAAACTGGTTGCTGAAAAAAAAACGCTCGTATGGACCATTCAGGCACGGCCACACGGCGTAAGAGGGGAAAATACCTGGATTGCTGGTTTCGGTGCCGCCCATTCGAACAGAACATCCTACCGCCCTGCATTTTCCTTGGTCTGCTTGGGGCAGTCGGTCTCCGGCAAGGAACAGCACAGCCGATCTAACTTTAGGCCTTTGTCAGTAAGTCGCGGTTCCGTTGGCACTCGTTTACACAATCACTGTCTGTTAACGTATAGGTTGGTTATGGGCTCTTGCGTGCTTTTATATGCTTGATATTATGTTTATTTATATGTTCTGTATAGTCTGTGTGAATGTGCGGTATGGCAGGGACCCACCGCACGCGGTCACGCTCGTATCCAGCTCCCGGGGTGCCATAACCTGTAAGGGCTTCACACTGTTGATGTCTACACTTGCTGTTTTGAGGAATGGTTTCGGGGCTGTCCCGAAGCTGGTGGTGTCTCGCAAGCCGTAGCTCGTGAGTGTAGGAACTCTGAATACGGTTTATAGCTTTCAGTTTACAATTTTCTTGTATTTCAGTTCCTTAAAGAGGTGTTCGCCAAAGTGATCCAATCCTCAAAAAATGCCTCAGATTGCAGAGGTCATTGTCCAATGTGCTGCTTTTAAAGTTCATATTGTATTGCACCAACTCCTTCTCTCTATGGTCAAAGCCACTATTTCCCTTTCTACTGGGAAATCCACTCGGGCTTTATCTAGAGGGGGCACTATTAATTAACGTCAAGTGTGAGCTCTCCTGTATCATTACCTGAGTCATACTCTTGATGAACCCACACTATAAAATTACAATAATCATAAGAGGGTTACTGATGATCTAATTTCAGTCTTAGAGGTAACTGAGAGAAGGGTAATATCAAACAATTGATAATCTTACATTTCTTGATATATTGAATTATAAATCATTAAACTTTTATAACTAAAAACCTTAATTGACACAGATGTCCACTTCTCCAAAAAGGTGTGTAGTATAGACTGTCCTTCTCTTATGTCCTTCCTTCTTGAATCCTTTGTCTGACAGACTTTTCTCAATTTTCTTTATATCTTCACTGTATCAGTTCAGAGGATTCCTACGGATAGCATCTGCTTTACAATCTGGTGGATCTCTCCAAGGACTTCTCATGAAGCAAACACCACAAACACAAGAGAGAGAAAAAAAAACATTCCTAAAATAAGAAGCAGTTGTTCTATTTTAGGAATGATAAAACAATAAAAGATTCAATATAACTGATTTCTTGTAGGAACATAACTACTTTTGACAAACAAACAAATTGTATATATTCATGCCATTATACGATCTGAGTAGTTTTATATTTATAATGTTTATTTTATGAAACCCTCCATTTTAGCATAGATAGCATTATTCTGTATAAACTTCAATAACACTTACTCCTTGAATGGGTTTTAAATCCTCAATAATAACAGAGAAACATCTGAATGGTATCCAAGTGCTACATGTCAGCCACTAGCTGTGAAGAAGATATTCTATTTACCATAGTTCTCCGATTTGTTCTCAAATGATTACTTTGTTATTGTTCTGTAATTAGATCTATAGCACTGTTACGCCGGCCGCCTCGTCTCTCTGCCACCAACACAAGGCAGGCTAGGCAGACGGCGTGCTATCCACAGGGCCGTGAACACTGAACAGCTCCAAGAGGCACCGAACACCACAGCGTCCCAGAACACCAGGAGAGGAAACGCCAAGTGGCGAGGCAGGGCACGAAGTAAACACAAAATGACAGTCTTTCCTTTATTTACACAAGTTATTTACCCGTACACTTTTCTATAGGCACAATACAGGGGGGAAACCAGCATGTCTCACTGCACGATACAGCTTATAGCAGGGCAACACAACGTTTATCAGGTCACAAGGGCACACACGAGGTCTTCACAGGAACAGCACCCAACCGCGTCTCTTGGCTTGTTCCTCCGCTCCTCCGCTCACAGCCAGCTGCGTCATGTTTGCCCAGGTCCCTTCATGTTAACACATGTTTCGCACAGAGACAAAGACCCACTGGCGTAGCACTATCCCCCCCCTATCAAGCAAACGACCCGTCTGCTCTGACATATCTAAACCTGAAACTACATAAAAATTTAAATAAAATCAGTTCTCAGAAACACAAAAATCTTTCATCCAGCGCGGCTTTCTTCGCTCTCGCTGGGGTCTCTCTGGAGGAGGTGTGGGCGGCGGTAGATTGGCAGTGGCACCCAAGACCTGGCTCATGGTCACCACTGACGTATGTTGCATCGCCCTCACCGTCCAAATGCTCGTCCTCATCTCGGTCAGCGTCTGCCACGTCCTCATCGCCGCTACTGGGGCTAACGTCATCTTCTTTTTCACCATGGCCCCAGGAGTAGCTTCCTGGCCCATGGTAACGCCACAGCCGGTGCACCAAGTCCTCGAGGAAGTCAGGCAACGGCCCCACACCAACCAACTCCTTGCTCCCCGACGACTCTTCTGGACGCTCCACTTCCTCACAAGTGCCCAGCTTTACACCAGCTGGCACCTTCTGGGCCTTATCGGAGAAGTTAGCTACCAACACTGTAACTAAACCCTCCCCTGGTCCAACAAGGCTCCACCCAACCGCTACGCCATCAGCCAGCTGCAGGTTTTGAATGGGCTCCACGAAGCCCTCTACTCCACACATCACTCTTGATAGTCAACACCGGATTCTAGACTCTGTCCTGGGGGCAAGGTGCAGTCACTCAGCCGTAACTACCTCTGCACAGCCAACCTCTGGAAGCAAGGGCACATCTTCACCGTGCACCCTCACCAGCTTCCGTCCAAGGTCGACACACGCCTTACTCTGTGTCAGGTAGTCAAGGCCCAACAAGCAGTGCTCGTCCAGATCGGCCACATACACCGGCAGCCGCTGCACCGTGCTGCCCACACCAATACGAGCCTTCACTGGCCCCTTGAGCTGCACACAATGCCCCGTGACACCACACAGTCTCTGTGGTGCATCTGGAAGTCGCATAGTGGCCAATATATCAGGCCGCACTAGGGTCTTCTCAGCCCCAGTGTCCACTGTCAGGCGGCATGGCTTCCCATCTACTGAGCCCTCCACCTGCATCGTGCTGGTTCGACGGCAGCTTACCCAAGTCGGGGCCCAGGAACCGAGGACGGCTGGGTTTCGGCCCCCTTCTCCAGCCTGTCCGAGTTTTCCTCCTGTACCACTTCCTTAGCCTTAGGACATGCACTTGGATGGTGACCATACCTGCCACAGTCCTTGCAGCACTGCTGGAAGGCATCAGAATCCGTCTGGTTGAGAGGACGTGTTCTCCGCTCCCTCTGACACTGACTACGTCTGTGCCCTACCTCTCCGCAGCCCCAACACAAGCCTTGGAAAGTGCTCGGGCTCACCTTCCTCAATGCTACCTTCTCCACTTTAGCCTTCTGGCCCCGGAGGTCACGGCGGGGCTGAGCAGCTGGCCCTAGGCCACTGGTTGCCTTCAGGAAGGCCTCGAACTCCAAGGCCCTCGCCAGCGCCACCTGCAGGTCCTCTGGGTGTGCCTGCGTGACGTAGATTTGCTGCTGCTGGTCCTGCAAAGCGTCAACAAAGAAATCACGGGCCAGGACCACGATCATCTCTTCCACAGCTGCAGGGTACGACCTCCTTACCAGCGCCTCCACATCCTGCGCCAGCTGGGACAGTGTCTCGCCACGCTCACGAGTCCGCTTCTTCAAGTGGGCCCGATATACCTCGGCCTGGTGGTGGTTCCCGAAACGGCGTTTCAAAGTCTCTGCCACGCTGGTGTAAGAGGCATAATGGGATGCCGGCAGATGAACCAGCACTTCCACCGCGGGGCCCCTTAGCGCTGTTACCAGCTGCAGGGCCTTCTCTTCTTGGCTCCAGCCCTGGGCAGATGCCAGCATTTCAAATTGGGCGACATATGCCTCCCAGGCCACCTTCCCGTCGTACTCAGCTGGCTTACGCCTCACAGAATGTCTGGAGGCCGAGGGGCTGCAGGGTGGACAACGCGTGCCGTGAACTAACACGCCCAGGGGGAGGAAGGGGGGGAGGAGGCAATGAAGCGGGTTGACCCGGGTCCGAGTTGCCGCCACCTATACCCAAGAGAGCATTCCGAGGGGGTCCCCAGCCTTCTGCAGCGACCACTGGCTGCGACACGATGCTGCGAGGCCCGGGGGTTTCCTGCCACAGACCCCAGGCAGCCCCAGTAAATCTGACACTCTGGCATCTGTTGCCAGAACCTTGTCTGCCTTCTCTGCTTGCAACATTACTACCTTGTGACGCCGCCTTTCCGCCTTCACTTCCTCCCTCAGGCCCTGAACCTCGCCCTTCAGAGTCTGCACCTCCTCCATCAGTTCACTCTTCACGCTGTTGCAGGCCTTGTCGGTGTACTGCTGAGTTTCCATCTTCACAGATGCAAGATTGCTCTGTAGCACCTCAAAAAGTCGGCAGAACTGTTCCTCTGCCTTCCTTGCCTGCATCTTGACGAGATGGTGCGCCTGCTCGTTCCTTTGTTTCCTCCCTCAAACCGGCCAGCATGGCAGTGATCAGGTCCATCTGGCTCGGCTTCACCTCACTCGTGCCTGCCTCAGTCGTAGCCTCCTCTCCCTCATGGCTGCCACCATCTTTGGACCACATGATAAATCGGCGCGTCTCACTGATCAAACACACCATTTGTTACGCCGGCCGCCTCGTCTCTCTGCCACCAACACAAGGCAGGCTAGGCAGATGGCGTGCTATCCACAGGGTCGTGAACACTGAACAGCTCCAAGAGGCACCGAACACCACAGCGTCCCAGAACACCAGGAGAGGAACCCCAAAAGTGGCGAGGCAGGGCACGAAGTAAACACAAAATGGCAGTCTTTCCTTTATTTACACAAGTTATTTACCTGTACACTTTTCTATAGGCACAATACAGGGGGAAAACCAGCATGTCTCACTGCACGATACAGCTTATAGCAGGGCAACACAACGTTTATCAGGTCACAAGGGCACACACGAGGTCTTCACAGGAGCAGCACCCAACCGCCTCTCTTGGCTTGTTCCTCCGCTCCTCCGCTCACAGCCAGCTGCGTCATGTTTGCCCAGGTCCCTTCATGTTAACACATGTTTCGCACAGAGACAAAGACCCACTGGCGTAGCAGTACTTTGTAATTTTATTATTGATATTAGTACGGTTGAATGTTCTTTCTTACTTCTGGTATTTAAAGAATTTTACTAACCTCTTTCGGGCATTTACCAGGTGTATTGGTCCCCACTTTCCTCTCTATGGTCAAAGCCACTAATTCCCTTCTACTGGGAAATCCACTTAGGCTTTATCTAGAGGGGGCACTATTAATTAACGTCAAGTGTGAGCTCTCCTGTATCATTACCTGAGTCAACTCTTGTTGAACCCACACTATAAAAATATAATAATCATAAGAGGGGTTACTGATGATCTAATTTCAGTTTTAGAGGTAACTGAGAGAAGGGTAATATCAAACAATTGTTAATCTTACATTTCTTGATATATTGAATTATAAATCATTAAACTTGTACAACTAAAAAAACCTTAATTGACACAGAGGTCCACTTCTCCACTAATTGTGTATTCCTTCTTTTATGTCTTCCTTCCTGAATCCTTTGTCTGTACAGACTTTCCTCAAATTCCTTCATTTCTTTCCTGTATCAGTTCAGAGGATTCCTAAGGATGGCACCTGCTTTACAATCTGGTGGATCTCTCCAAGGACTTCTCAGGAGCAAACACCACAAAACCGAACAAAAACACAAAAAAAAATACATTCCTAAAAACAAGAGAAACAAGGGTTCTATTTTAGGAATGATAAAATAATAAAAGGTTCAATATAACTAATTTCTTGTAGGAACACAACTACTTTTGACAAACAAACAAATTGCATAGATTCATGCCATTATATACAATCTGAGTAGTTTTATATTTATACATTATATTATATTTATGAAACCCTTATTTTAGCATGGATAGTATTGCTACGCCAGTGGGTCTTTGTCTCTGTGCGAAACATGTGTTAACATGAAGGGACCTGGGCAAACATGACGCAGCTGGCTGTGAGCGGAGGAGCGGAGGAACAAGCCAAGAGACGCGGTTGGGTGCTGCTCCTGTGAAGACCTCGTGTGTGCCTTGTGACCTGAGATAAACCTGGTGTTGCCCCGTTATAAGCTGTATTGTGCTGTGTGACATGCTGGTTTCCCCCCTGTATTGTGCCTATAGAAAAGTGTACGGGTAAATAACTTGTGTAAATAAAGGAAAGACTGTCATTTTGTGTTTACTTCGTGCCCTGCCTCGCCACTTGGCGTTTCCTCTCCTGGTGTTCTGGGACGCTGTGGTGTTCGGTGCCTCTTGGAGCTGTTCAGTGTTCACGACCCTGTATATAACACGCCGTCTGCCTAGCCTGCCTTGTGTTGGTGGCAGAGAGACGAGGCGGCCGGTGTAACAATTGGTGTCAGGAGTGGGATTTGTGATATTTGATCAGTGAGACGCACCGATTTATCATGTCGTCCAAAGCTGGCGGCAGCCATGAGGGAGAGGAGGCTATGACTGAGGCAGGCACGAGTGAGGTGAAGCCGAGCCAGATGAACCTGATCACTGCCATGCTGGCCGGTATGAGGGAGGAAATGGCACAAAGGGCAGAAGAGCAGGCACAGAGGGCACACGAGCAGGCGCACCATCTCGTCGAGATGCAGGCAAGGAAGGCGGAGGAACAGTTCTGCCAACTTATTGAGGTGCTACAGAGCAATCTTGCATCTGTGAAGATGGAAACTCAGCAGTACACCGACAAGGCCTGCAACAGCATGAAGAGTGAACTGATGGAGGAGGTGCAGACTCTGAAGGGCGAGGTTCAGGGCCCGAGGGAGGAAGTGAAGAAGGAAAGGCGGCGTCACGAGGTAGTAACGTTGCAAGCAGAGAAGGCAGACGAGGTTCTGGCAACAGATGCCAGAGTGGTCAGATTTTTCTGGGTCTGCCTGGGGTCTGTGGCAGGAAAACCCCCGGCCACGCACCAACCTGTCACAACCACAGGTCGCTGCAGAAGGCTGGGGACCCATCGGAACTGCTCTCTTGGGTATAGGTGGCGGCAAACTCGGACCCGGTCAACCCGCTTCGTTGCCTCCCTCACACCCTTCCTCCCCCCCGGGTGTGTTAGTTCACGGCACGTGTTCTCCACCCTGCAGCCCCTCGGCCTCCAGACATTCTGTGAGGCGTAAGCCAGCTGAGTACGACGGGAAGGTGGCCTGGGAGGCATATGTTGCCCAATTTGAAATGCTGGCATCTGCCCAGGGCTGGAGCCAGGAAGAGAAGGCCCTGCAGCTGGTAACAGCGCTAAGGGGCCCCGCGGTGGAAGTGTTGGGGCATCTGTTGCCATCCCAACATGCCTCTTACACCAGCATGGCAGAGGCTTTGAAACGCCGTTTCGGGCACCACCACCAGGCCGAGGTATATCGGGCCCACTTGAAGAAGCGGACTCGTGAGCGTGGCGAGACACTGTCCCAGCTGGCGCAGGATGTGGAGGCGCTGGTAAGGAGGTCGTACCCTGCAGCTACGGAAGAGATGATCGTGGTCCTGGCCCGTGATTTCTTTGTTGACGCTTTACGGGACCAGCAGCTGCAAATCTACGTCAAGCAGGCACACCCTGAGGACCTGCAGGTGGCACTGGCGAGGGCCTTGGAGTTCGAGGCCTTCCTGAAGGCAACCAGTGGCCTAGAGCCAGCTGCTCAGCCCCGACATGACCTCTGGGGCCGGAAGGCTAAAGTGGAGAAGGTAGCATTGAGGAAGGTGAGCCCGAGCATTTTCCAAGGCTTGTGTTGGGGCTGCGGTAAGGAAGGGCACAGACGTAGTCAGTGTCGGAGGGAGCGGAGAACACGTCCTCTCAACCGGACGGATTCTGATGCCTTCCAGCAGTGCTGCAAGGACTGTGGCAGGTATGGTCACCATCTGAGTGCATGTCCTAAGGCTAAGGAAGTGGTACAGGAGGAAAACTCGGACAGGCTGGAGAAGGGGGCCGAAACCCAGCTGTCCTTGGTTCCCGGGCCCCGACTTGGGTAAGCTGCCGTCGAACCAGCACGATGCAGGTGGAGGGCTCAGTAGATGGGAAGCCATGCCGCCTGACAGTGGACACTGGGGCTGAGAAGACCCTAGTGCGGCCTGATATGTTGGCCACCATGCGACTTCCAGATGCACCACAGAGACTGTGTGGTGTCACGGGGTATTGTGTGCAGCTCAAGGGACCAGTGTAGGCTCATATTGGCGTGGGCAGCACGGTGCAGCGGCTGCCGGTGTATGTGGCCGATCTGGACGAGCACTTTTTGCTGGGCCTTGACTACCTGACGCAGAGTAAGGCGTGTGTCGACCTTGGATGGAAGCTGGTGAGGGTGCACGGTGAAGATGTGCCCTTGCTTCCAGAGGTTGGCTGTGCAGAGGTAGTTATGGCTGAGCGACTGCACCTTGCCCCCAGGACAGAGTCTAGAATCCGGTGTCGACTGTCAAGAGTGATGCGTGGAGTAGAGGGCCTCGTGGAGCCCATCCAAAACCTGCAGCTGGCTGATGGCGTAGCGGTTGGGTGGAGCCTTGTTGGACCAGGGGAGGGGTTAGTTACAGTGTTGGTAGCTAACTTCTCCAATAAGGACCTGAAGGTGCCAGCTGGTGCAAAGCTGGGCACTTGTGAGGAAGTGGAGCGTCCAGAAGAGTCGTCGGGGAGCAAGGAGTTGGTTGGTGTGGGGCCGTTGCCTGACTTCCCCGGCTGTGGCGTTACCATGGGCCAGGAAGCTACTCCTGGGGCCATGGTGAAAAAGAAGATGACGTTAGCCCCAGTAGCGGCGATGAAGACGTGGCAGATGCTGACCGAGATGAGGACGAGCATTTGGACGGTGAGGGCGATGCAGCAGACGTCAATGGTGACCATGAGCCAGGTCTTGGGACAGGAGATATCCCTCTGGGTGCCACTGCCAATCTACCGCCGCCCACACCTCCTCCAGAGTGACCCCAGCGAGAGCGAAGAAAGCCGCGCTGGATGAAAGATTTTTGTGTTTCTGAGAACTGATTTTATTTAAATTTTCTGTAGTTTGTTTCAGGTTTAGATATGTCAGAGCAGACGGGTCGTCTGCTTGACAGGGGGGGATAGTGCTACGCCAGTGGGTCTTTGTCTCTGTGCGAAACATGTGTTAACATGAAGGGACCTGGGCAAACATGACGCAAATGGCTGTGAGCGGAGGAGCGGAGGAACAAGCCGGGAGACGCGGTTGGGTGCTGCTCCTGTGAAGACCTCGTGTGTGCCTTGTGACCTGAGATAAACCTGGTGTTGCCCCGTTATAAGCTGTATTGTGCTGTGTGACATGCTGGTTTCCCCCCTGTATTGTGCCTATAGAAAAGTATACGGGTAAATAACTTGTGTGAATAAAGGAAAGACTGTCATTTTGTGTTTACTTCGTGCCCTGCCTCGCCACTTGGCGTTTCCTCTCCTGGTGTTCTGGGACGCTGTGGTGTTCGGTGCCTCTTGGAGCTGTTCAGTGTTCACGACCCTGTATATAACACGCCGTCTGCCTAGCCTGCCTTGTGTTGGTGGCAGAGAGACGAGGCGGCCGGTGTAACAGTATTATTCTATTATAAACTTCAATAACACTTACTCCTTGAATGGGTTTTAAATCCTCAATAATAACCGAGAAACATCTGAATGGTATCCAAGTGCCACGTGTCAGCCACTAGCTGTGAAGAAGATATTCTATTTACCATGATTTTCCAATGTGTTCTCAAATGATTACTTTGTTATGGTTCTGTAATCAGATCTATAGTATTTTATAATTTTATTATTGATATTAGCACAGCTGAATGTTCTTTCTCACTTCTGGTATTTAAAGAATTTTACTAACCTCTTTTACAAACCTCTTTCGAGCATCTACCAGGCACTTGTTTCGTTTCTCTCTCTCTCTCTCTCTCTGGTTATGACTCTAATATCAGGGTTTAGCATTGTATATTCTTAACATTTTAACATCTACTCAGATCACATATATTACAAGCATATTGTTTCGTCTTAATCATACTACATAATACCGGAACTTAAAGAAATTTCTCCAGAAACAAAATGAATACATATTGGTTTCTTCATTAAAATATCCATTATATAACCTTAATATAATAAGCAACAGTGAAATATAACTGCGTACCCTCTAATTAAAGAGAATGTCTTGTGGGGGAAACAAAGAAAACTGAACTTTGTAGGGTAGACTCGCATATTTACCCTGTTTCTTTATCTTAGTGTAATAATGTAAACGTATATAGCACCTGATACAAAAATAGTAAAATAAAGTATCATCTTTCTAAGAAAATAAAATATCATCTTTCTAAATAATTATTTAAGTACTAATTATCTTACCAGCTAAAGAGTAATTAAATAATGCTACGCCAGTGGGTCTTTGTCTCTGTGCGAAACATGTGTTAACATGAAGGGACCTGGGCAAACATGACGCAGCTGGCTGTGAGCGGAGGAGCGGAGGAACAAGCCAAGAGACGCGGTTGGGTGCTGCTCCTGTGAAGACCTCGTGTGTGCCCTTGTGACCTGATATAAACTTTGTGTTGCCCTGTTATAAGCTGTATCGTGCAGTGTGACATGCTGGTGTCCCCCTGTATTGTGCCTATAGAAAATTGTACGGGTAAATAACTTGTGTAAATAAAGGAAAGACTGTCATCGTCTGTTTATTTCGTGCCCTGCCTCCCCACTTGGCGTTTTCCCTCCTGGTGTTCTGGGACGCTGTGGTGCTCGGTGCCTCTTGGAGCTGTTCAGTGTTCACGACCCTGTATATAACACGCCGTCTGCCTAGCCTGCTTTGTGTTGGTGGCCGAGAGACGAGGCGGTCGGCGTAACAAATGGTGTCAGGAGTGGGATTTGTGATATTTGATCAGTGAGACGCGCCGATTTATCATGTCGTCCAAAAGATGGCGGCAGCCATGAGGGAGAGGAGGCTATGACTGAGGCAGGCACGAGTGAGGTGAAGCCGAGCCAGATGGCCTGATCACTGCCATGCTGGCCGGTATGAGGGAGGAAATGGCACAAAGGGCAGAAGAGCAGGCACAGAGGGCACGCGAGCAGGCGCACCATCTCGTCGAGATGCAGGCAAGGAAGGCAGAGGAACAGTTCTGCCAACTTATTCAGGTGCTACAGAGCAATCTTGCATCTGTGAAGATAGAAACTCAGCAGTACACCGACAAGGCTTACAACAGCGTGAAGAGGGAACTGATGGAGGAGGTGCAGACTCTGAAGGGCGAGGTTCAGGGCCTGAGGGAGGAAGTGAAGGAGGAAAGGCGGCGTCACGAGGTAGTAACGTTGCAAGCAGAGAAGGCAGACGAGGTTCTGGCAACAGATGCCAGAGTGTCAGATTTACTGGGGTCTGCCTGGGGTCTGTGGCAGGAAACCCCCGGGCCTCGCAGCGTCGTGTCGCAGCCAGTGGTCGCTGCAGAAGGCTGGGGACCCATCGGAACCGCTCCCTTGAGTATAGGTGGCGGCAAACTCGGACCTGGTCAACCCGCCTCGTTGCCTCCCTCCCCCCCTTCCTCCCCCCCAGGTGTGTTAGTTCACGGCACGCGTTCTCCACCCTGTAGCCCCTCGGCCTCCAGACAATCTGTGAGGCGTAAGCCAGCTGAGTACGACGGGAAGGTGGCCTGGGAGGCATATGTTGCCCAAATTGAAATGCTGGCATCTGCCCAGGGCTGGAGCCAGGAAGAGAAGGCCCTGCAGCTGGTAACAGCGCTAAGGGGCCCCGCGGTAGAAGTGTTTGGGCATCTGCCGGCATCCCAACAGGCCTCTTACACCAGCGTGGCAGAGGCTTTGAAACGCCGTTTCGGGCACCACCACCAGGCCGAGGTATATCGGGCCCACTTGAAGAAGCGGACTCGTGAGCGTGGCGAGACACTGTCCCAGCTGGCGCAAGATGTGGAGGCGCTTGTAAGGAGGTCGTACCCTGCGGCTGCGGAAGAGATGATCGTGGTCCTGGCCCGTGATTTTTTTGTTGACGCTTTACAGGACCAGCAGCTGCAAATCTACGTCAAGCAGGCACACCCTGAGGACCTGCAGGTGGCGCTGGCGAGGGCCTTGGAGTTCGAGGCCTTCCTGAAGGCAACGAGTGGCCTAGGGCCAGCTGCTCAGCCCCGCCATGACTTCCGGGGCCGGAAGGCTAAAGTGGAGAAAATAGCATTGAGGAAGGTGAGCCCGAGAACTTTCCAAGGCTTGTGTTGGGGCTGCGGAGAGGTAGGGCACAGACGTAGTCAGTGTCAGAGGGAGCGGAGAACACGTCCTCTCAACCGGATGGATTCTGATGCCTTCCAGCAGTGCTGCAAGGACTGTGGCAGGTATGGTCAGCATCTGAGTGCATGTCGTAAGGCTAAAGAAGTGGTACAGGTGGAAAACTCTGGAGAAGGGGGCCGAAACCCAGCCGTCCTCGGTTCCCGGGCCCCGACGTGGGTAAGCTGCCGTCGAACCAGCACGATGCAGATGGAGGGCTCAGTAGATGGGAAGCCATGCCGCCTGACAGTGGACACTGGGGCTGAGAAGACCCTAGTGTGGCCTGATATGTTGGCGACTATGCGACTTCCAGATGCACCACAGAGACTGTGTGGTGTCACGGGACATTGTGTGCAGCTCAAGGGGCCAGTGGAGGCTCGTATTGGCGTGGGCAGCACGGTGCAGCGGCTGCCGGTGTATGTGGCCGATCTGGACGAGCACTGCTTGCTGGGCCTTGACTACCTGACGCAGAGTAAGGCGTGTGTCGACCTTGGATGGAAGCTGGTGAGGGTGCACGGTGAAGATGTGCCCTTGCTTCCAGAGGTTGGCTGTGCAGAGATAGTTACGGCTGAGCGACTGCACCTTGCCCCCAGGACAGAGTCTAGAATCCGGTGTCGACTGTCAAGAGTGATGCGTGGAGTAGAGGGCCTCGTGGAGCCCATTCAAAACCTGCAGCTGGCTGATGGCGTAGCGGTTGGGCGGAGCCTTGTTGGACCAGGGAGGGGTTAGTTACAGTGTTGGTAGCTAACTTCTCCAATAAGGACCTGAAGGTGCCAGCTGGTGCAAAGCTGGGCACTTGTGAGGAAGTGGAGCGTCCAGAAGAGTTGTCGGGGAGCGAAGAGTTGGTTGGTGTGGGGCCGTTGCCTGACTTCCTCGAGGACTTGGCGCACCGGCTGTGGTGTTACTCCTGGGGCCATGGTGAAAAAGAAGATGACGTTAGCCCCAGTAGCGGCGATGAGGACGTGGCAGACGCTGACCGAGATGAGGACGAGCATTTGGACGGTGAGGGCGATGCAGCAGACGTCAGTGGTGACCATGAGCCAGGTCTTGGGACAGGAGATACCCCTCTGGGTGCCACTGTCAATCTACCTCCAGAGCGACCCCAGCGAGAGCGAAGAAAGCCGCGCTGGATGAAAGATTTTTGTGTTTCTGAGAACTGATTTTATATAAATTTTTATGTAGTTTGTTTCAGGTTTAGATATGTCAGAGCAGACGGGTCGTCTGCTTGATAGGGGGGGATAGTGCTACGCCAGTGGGTCTTTGTCTCTGTGCGAAACATGTGTTAACATGAAGGGACCTGGGCAAACATGACGCAGCTGGCTGTGAGCGGAGGAGCGGAGGAACAAGCCAAGAGACGCGGTTGGGTGCTGCTCCTGTGAAGACCTCGTGTGTGCCCTTGTGACCTGATATAAACTTTGTGTTGCCCTGTTATAAGCTGTATCGTGCAGTGTGACATGCTGGTGTCCCCCTGTATTGTGCCTATAGAAAATTGTACGGGTAAATAACTTGTGTAAATAAAGGAAAGACTGTCATCGTCTGTTTATTTCGTGCCCTGCCTCCCCACTTGGCGTTTTCCCTCCTGGTGTTCTGGGACGCTGTGGTGCTCGGTGCCTCTTGGAGCTGTTCAGTGTTCACGACCCTGTATATAACACGCCGTCTGCCTAGCCTGCTTTGTGTTGGTGGCCGAGAGACGAGGCGGTCGGCGTAACAATAAGGTATACATAATTAACATATGAGTAAAGACCAAGTAAGTGAGGTATACAAAGGGTGGTCACAGACGAATTTTTGGGTCATTCTTACTTCATGACTTAGTGCTCATTACACAGGCACTTGTTTAGGTTCTCTCTCTCTCTCTCTGGTTATGACTATAATATCGGGATTTAACACTGTATATTCTTAACATTTTAACATCTACACAGGTCACATATATTACAAGCATATGGTTCGTCTTAATCATACATGCATAATGCCGGAACTTAAATGAATTTCTCCAGAAACAAAATTAACACATATTGGTTTCTTCATTAAAATATCCATTATAGAACCATTATAATACGCAACAGTGAAATATAACTGCGTACCCTCTAAGTAAAGAGAATGCCTTGTGGGGGAAACAAAGAAAACTGAACTTTGTAGGGTAAACTCGCATATTTTACAGTTTCCTTATTTTAGTGTAATAATATAAACATATATGGTACCTGATACAAAAATAGTAAAATAAAGTATTGCTACGCCAGTGGGTCTTTGTCTCTGTGCGAAACATGTGTTAACATGAAAAGGATGACCTGGGCATGTGTTAACATGAAGGGACCTGGGCAAACATGACGCAGCTGCCTCTGAGCGGAGGAGCGGAGGAACAAGCAAGGGAGATGTTGTTGAGTGCTGCTCCTGTGAAGACCTTGTGTGTGCCTTTGTGACCTGATAAACTTTGTGTTGCCCTGTTATAAGCTGTATCCTGCAGTGTGACATGCTGGTTTCCCCCTGTATTGTGCCTATAGAAAAGTGTACGGGTAAATAACTTATGTAAATAAAGGAAAGACTGTCACTTTGTGTTTATTTCGTGCCCTGCCTCGCCACTTGGCGTTTTCCCTCCTGGTGTTCTGGGACGCTGTGGTGCTCGGTGCCTCTTGGAGCTGTTCAGTGTTCACGACCCTGTGGATAGCACGCCGTCTGCCTAGCCTGCCTTGAGTCGGTGGCAGAGAGAGACGAGGCGGTCCGCGTATCAGTATCATCTTTCTAAGAAAATAAAATATCATCTTTCTAAAAAATATTTAAGTACTAATTGTCTTACCAGCTAAAGACTAATTAAATGAGGTATACATTAGTAACATATGCGTAAAGACCAAGTAAGTGAGGTATACAAAGGGTGGTCACAGACAAATTTTTGGGTCATTCTTACTTCGTGTCCTAGTGCTCATTACAATACATACTGCTACCCCAGTGGGTCTTTGTCTCAGTGCTCATTACAATACATACTGCTACCCCAGTGGGTCTTGTCCCCTGTGCGAAAAATGTGTTAACATGAAAAGGTAACATGAAGGGACCTGGCAAACATGACGCAAATGGCTGTGAGAGGATCGGAGGAACAAGCCAAGAGACAGAGTGGGTGCTGCTCCTGTGAAGACCTCCTGTGTGCCTTTGTGACCTGAAAACTTTGTGTTGCCCTGTATAAAGCTGTATCAGCTGTATCGTGTAGTCATGTCGACATGCGGGGTTCCCCTGTATTGCCTATAGAAAAAGGTACGGGTAAAAATACTTGTGTAAATAAAGGAAAAGACTGTCATTTTGTGTTACTCGGCCTGCCTCGCCACTGGCGTTTCCTCTCCTGGTGTTCTGGACGCTGTGGTGTCGGTGCCTCTTGGAGCTGTTCAGTGTCACGACCTTATAAACACGCCGTCTGCCTAGCCTGCCTTTGTGTTGGTGCAGAGAGACGAGATGGTCCGGCGTAAACAATTGGTGCAAGAAGTGGGGATTGTGATATGGATCAGTGAGAGCGCCGATTATCATGTTTCTCAAGATGGCGGAGCCCATGAGGGAGAGGAGGCTATGACTGAGGGAGGCACGAGTGAGGGAAGCCGAGCCAGATGCGACCTGGATCACGGCCATGCTGGCCGGTATGAGGGAGGAAATGGCACAAAGGGCAGAAGAGCAGGCACAGAGGGCAGCGAGCAGGCGCACCATCTCGTCGAGATGCAGGCAAGGAAGGCAGGAGGAAAACAGTTCTGCCAACTTGTTGAGTGCTACAGAGCAATCTCGCATTCTGTGAAGATGGGAAACTCAGAGTACACCGACAAGGCCTGCAACAGCGTGAGAGTGAACGATGGAGGAGGTGCAGCTCTGAAGGCGAGGTCAGGCCTGAGGGAGGAAGTGAAGGAGGAAAGGCGCGTCACGAGGTAGTAACGTTGCAAGCAGAGAAGAGGCAGACGAGGTTCTGGCAACAGATGCCAGAAGTGTCAGATTTACTTGGGGTTCTGCCTGGGTTTTATGTGGCAGGAAACCCCCGGCCTCGCAGCGTAGTGTCGCCGCCAGTGGTCGCTGCAGAAGGCTGGGGACCCATCGGAACCGCTCTCTTAGGTACTAGGTGGCGGGAAAACTCGGACCGGTCAACCCGCCTCGTTGATCCCTCACCCCCTTCCTCCCCCCCAGGTGTGTTAGTTCACGGCACGCGTTCTCCACCCTGCAGCCCCTCGGCCTCCCAGGACATTACTGTGAGGCGATAAAGCCCAGCTGAGTACGACGGGAAGGTGCCTGGGCAGGGCATATGTTGCCCAATTTGAAATGCTGGCATGTTGCCCAGGGCTGGAAGCCAGGAAGCCAGAAGCCTGCAGATGGTAACAGACGTAAGGTGCCCCGCGGTGGAAAAGTGTTGGGTCATTCTGCCGGCATCCCAACATGGCCTCTTACACAGCGTGGCGGAGGCTTTGACAAGCCCGCTTTCGGGCACACCAGCAGCCGAGGTATATCGGGCGTGCTTAGAAAAGCGGACTCGTGAGTCCCCCGCGACGGAGAGAGACTGTCCAGCTGGCGCAGGATGTGAGGCGCTGGTAAGGAGGTAGTACCCGTGCGGCTGCGGAAAGAGATGTTTTATAATTGTGTGTCCTGGCCCGTTGAATTTTTTTGTTGACGCTTTGCAGGACCAACAGGCTGCAAAATCTTACGTCAAGCCGGCACACCCTGAGGACCTGCAGGTGGCGCTGGCGAGGCTTGGAGTTCGAGGCACTTCCTGACAGGCAACCAGTGGCTAGGGCCAGCTTGCTCACCCGCCATGGGACCTCTGGGGCCAGAAGGCTAAAGTGTAGAAGGTAGAATTGAGGAAGGTGCAGGCCCCGAGCATTTCAGGCCTTGGTGTGGGGCTGCGGAGAGGTAGGGCACAGACGTAGTCGGGTCGGAGGGGAGCGGAGAACACAGTCCTCTCAACCGGCACGGATTCTGATGCCTGCCAGCAGTGCTGCAAGGACTGTGGCAGGTAGGTAACCATCCAAGTGCATGTCCTAAGGCTAAGGAAGTGGTACCAGGGGAAAACTCGGACAGGGCTGGAGAAGGGGGCCGAAACCAGCCGTCCCGTGTTCCCGAGCCCCGACTTGGGTAAGCTGCCTGTCGAACAGCACGATTGCAGGTGGGAGGGATCAATAGATGGAAGCCATGCCGCCTGACAGGGGACAGTTGGGGCTGAGAAGACCCTAGAGTGGGCCTGATATGTTGGGCCACTATGCGGAACTTCTAGCGCACCACAGAGACGGTGGTTCACGGGGCAGTGTGTGCAGCTCAAGGGGCACAGTGGAGGCTTGTATTGGCGTGGAGCACGGTGCAGCGGACTTGCCGGGGTATGTGGACGATCTGGACGAGCACTGCTTGCTGGGCCTTGGACTACCGACGCAGAGTAAGGCGGTGTCGACCTTGGACGGAAGCTGGTGAGGGTGCACGGTTTGAAGATGTTGCCCGCTTCCAGGAGGTTGGCTGTGAGAGGGTAGGTACGGCTGAGCAACTGCACACTTGCCCCCAGGACAGAGTATAGATCCGTGCGACTGTCAAGAAGTGATGCGTGGAGGTAGAGGGCCTCGTGGAGCCCATTCAAAACCCTGCAGCTGGCTGATGGTGTAGCAGTTGGGCGGGAGCCTGGTTGGGACAGGGAAGGGGTTAGTTTACAGTGTGGCTAGCTAACTTCTCCGCATAAGGCCCAGAAGGTGCCAGCGGTGCAAAGATGGGCACTGGTGAGGAAGTGGAGCATCCAGAAGAGTCGTCGGGGGAGCAAGAGTTCGGTTGGTGTGGGCCGTTGCCTGACGTCCTCGAAGGACTTGGACGCACCGGATCCCGCGCTAACCTGGCGGAGGTGCCACGACGAGTGCGTGGCAAGACTCAAGGTTAGCGGCCAGCCATGAAGGAGACCTATGACCGGCGCATGAGGGAAGTGAGGTAAACATAGGTGACAGAGTGTGGAGCATAACCCCGCGTCGGAAGCGAGGGCTCTCGCCGAAGCTAGAGCCCCTGGGAAGGGCAGAAACGGTGGTAGCGGCCTTCTGATGTCACCTATCGGAATTCGCAGAGGGCGAAAAGGACCGTCGGGGTCCACGTGGACCGGCGTGGCGTTACAATGGGCCAGGTAAGATACTCCTGGGGCAATGGGTGAAAAAAGAAGCGACGTTAGCCCAGTAGCAGCGATGAGACGTGGCAGACGCTGACCGATGATGAGGACGAGCATTTCGACGGTGAGGCGATGCAAGCAGACGTTCAATGGTGACCATGAGACAGGTCTTGGGACAGGAGATACATCTGGTGCACTGTCCAATTCTACCGCCGCCAACACCTCCTCCAGAGCGAACCAGCGAGAGCGAAGAAAACCGAGCTGGATGAAAGATTTTGTGTTTCTGAGAACTGATTACAATTTACGGTTACTTTTTTTTGAAGAATTTTGTTTGTTCCTGAGGAACTGATGTTATTTAAATGTCTGTAGTTTGTTTCAGGTTTAGATAGTCAGAGCAAGATAGGGGGGATAGTGCACGCCAGTGGGTCTTGTCCCTGTGCGAAACATGTGTTAACATGAAGGGACCTGGGCAAAACATCGACGCTGCGGCTGTGAGCGGAGAAACAAGCCGAGAGAAGAGTTGGGGCTGCTCCTGTGAAGACCTCGGTGTGTGCCCTTGTGATCTGATACTTCGTGCTGCTCGTTATAGCTGATCAGCTGTATCGTGTAGTGTGACAGCTGGTTTCCCCCTGTATTGTGCCATAGAAAAGTGTACGGGTAAATAACTTGTGTAATAAAGGAAAGGACTGTCATTTTGTGTTTACTTCGTGCCCGCTCGCACGTGGCGTTTCCTCTCTGGTGTTCGGGGACGCTGTGGTGTTCGGTGCCTCTTGGAGCTGTTCAGTGTTCACGACCTGTATATACACGCGTTTGGCCTAGCCGCCTTGTGTTGTGCAGAGAGAAGAGGTGGTCGGCGTAAACAAATAATAATAATAAATAATAATGTAACAGCAATAGGAATTGTAGCGGGGCGTAGGACCCAGTAGACTTCACTTTGTCTGGTGAGTTCGGGGCTCACCGAGATATCGATTTTATTTGGAAAAGATTCGTCTGCAGTGACAGATGTAAGATTCCGGGCCTACGCACGCTGCCACCCACCCGATTAGTAGGTTCGGACCGTGTGGGTTGTGTATGGGGGGTGAATGTTGTATGAAAGAAGGGTGGAAGGAAGTACAGGATGTATGTGCTGAAGTTGATGTGTAGTGTGTAATTGTGAAAAGGGAGAAGCGTAGGGCCGAGCGTCGGCGTGGACGAGTTGGAAGGAAAATGCAAGATCGTAAAATTCTTCCTCTGCCCTTCAGTTTGACATCCAATGCTGGAAGTGGGAACCCAGGTATAGCAAAGTTATGGGTCTGTTCTAGAGTATCAGCTTAATATAATCCGATTCATCTAGCCTTCTTACAGCTTTCAGGGGTTGAGAGAATAGAGTAACCAGCAATGGCTGTTAAGGAGACCCGAGTCCGAAAAAGTTTCAAGCCATTCGCCTTGGTCATAACCACAGTTAGAAGGTGGTAAATATTCACCTGTATTCTGACTGGGACGAGTGAAAGCTCTAGGATGGTATGATGGTTATTTATGAGCAAATCGCATCATTAGGGAGGTCCAGGAATTCAGTCATGAAATGTTTATAGATGCGTAATCACCAATTTATCACAGCGGGGTGATGCACGTGAAAGACACCAGATAACTCAAAAAACTGACTTAGTGTATTTCACTTCCTAGTTGGCGTCCCAAATCCATAAAGTATTTTAAACAGAGTGTTAGCATAAACACATGCCAATCCCTAGTAGAATAAGTTAATCTCCAACCAAAATGGAGATTAACTGTGAAAAACAAACAAAAACAAAAAAAACAAAAGCAAACAAACTAGTGCTGATAAACTCTGCATAAAAACACTGTGTAACGATACAATAAATATGAGAATATCCGTAATAGACATACTTAGAGCGAAGGCAAACTAGAAGAAAATAAGGCCAAAGGATACACAAGATCCGGGACTGCTGACACCCACAAGGTCGGGGGCAGGTATCAAGACAACAATCGAAACCAAAGTAGAAGTAAAAAAGTAAAAAAGTAAAATGGCTGAAATTAGTATGGGCGAGACTTATTGAAATAAACCTCCTCCCAGGAGGACGGATCCTCGAGCTGAGGGTGAAGGAAACTACGTATTGACTTAGTTTAAAATCAAGGAATGGCAACACTGGAGGTACGGATCCTCAGGCAGTGTTCCGTCTGTGTGAAGTGTCCTTTTATTACTCTGACACTTTGAGTTCACCAAGGTGCCGCTTTGGGATAGAGAGAGAGGCACCCCACAGAGGTGATGAAGCGTGTCACACGCCAAAGTCCAAAAGAGACCAGGTGTCTCCTAACACAACCAATAACAGAATACTAGCTTTGCGGAGACAATCTCGGAAAATCCTGCGTGAAGCGAGGTAAATCCACAAGTAAATCAAGCGAGCACACCGAGAACGGAGACCACAGTACACACAAGAAGTCAGGACCGAAACTGTCTTCCCTCACAAAACTAGGGTATTATACCAGAAAAAGACCCTCAGGCCATGCCCCAGGCATGGCGCGAAAGAAGAAAAATATGCAAAATAAGAGTTGGACTACCAACCCGATAGTCCGGCAGTCCAAAAAGCCAACGGACCCCCAAACAACCGTGCAAAGAGAGGGAGAGAAAACCCTATCAAACGCCATTCTCCCTTCAGGGGCTATTTGACACTTTGGAAGGAAATTATACATAGGAAAAAATGGTAAGTACATTTACGGTATGCATGGAAATTAATAAATCTTTTATTTTTCCTGGAGACTTCAACACCATCAAAAAGAACGA
This sequence comes from Penaeus monodon, assembly GCF_015228065.2. Classification (NCBI taxonomy): domain Eukaryota; kingdom Metazoa; phylum Arthropoda; class Malacostraca; order Decapoda; family Penaeidae; genus Penaeus; species Penaeus monodon. The sequence goes on from NW_023646218.1 coordinate 22,772, forward strand.
GCCTTGGTAAAAATACGTTCGTTTGGTATTTTTTACTAACCATGTTCATAATATGTCTCAACACTGCCGCCCCGTTGGTGGAAGCGGAGCCGGGAGTCTCATCAAGTCAATGCAGCATTGCCAGAGTTCCCAACGTCCTTTGTGCCGTGTAGAGAATGCAGGCCAATTTTTTTTTTTGTGGCATGGTAAAGACCCGGCCTCAACCACTCGCACCGAGGACGATGTCAGTCCAGGCGAGATTCGACCGTAGAGTCGGCGAGTGGCGCAAGCCGACACTACACAACACTTCCGGGCAGTGCCGTCGCCTAAGAAGGGGACGGGAAAGACGAGTATCGCAGGGAGAGGACTCCTTAAATAACAGGGTGTCTGCGAGGTAACTCGTTCCATCTCTCCGAGGTACGATCCAGAGAAGAAGCAAAGAGTGCCCGGAAGGTATCAGGAACCAGAGCAAAAGTCGGCTCTGACGCAGTGCAGAGGGCAAAGACCATCACGTCGGCGACACACTCTCAGGGCCCATAATCTCGCAGGATCTATCCTAAGGGCGGGTGCGCATGTGGGGCGCGCCGCTCGTCACGGGACATCGGAAAGGGCGGTACCCCAGCACACCCAGTGTAGCAAACGTCAGGAAGTGGGGCATCACGGGACGCGCCCGCACGCCAGTGCGGAATCTCGGAAGGCGGGTGCATCAGGAGGTGCGCCCGCCGGCAGTCGGAATATCGGAAGGCGGGGGCATCCGGAGGATGCGCCCGCACGCCAGTACGGAACATCAGCTGTCGTCGTTGTCAACTTGGCACCAGCACCTGTGTAAAAGAGAGCTGGAGAACGGATCGCTCAGGACCCGAAGGGGCGGAACCTGGAAGCCTCGAAGCGTCGTCCCTGCGGACACAAGGTGTATTAGACATACGGTTTATTCTTTGGGGCCAGGGTGTGTCTAACTCCACACTGCATTACCAAGTGCATGAGTGACACACAAACCTTATGTTACTGCAAACGAGAGAATTCCAGTGGAGGATCGGCTTAAAATTAATAGTGGGCGTCGAGGGAGGTGTAAACATCTCATATGTACAATTACAACTTTCTCAGTGCGACCTGTAAAAGGGGATCTCAGAGCTTACCAAAAGAGAGCCCCATGGAGGCGATTGACAAGTCATGGGTTCGGTCCGAAGCAGCTCTGAAGGTCGTGCCATGAGAAAACTAGGAGACGAGCCTCGACGATTTAAATAGTATAAAACGATGACCTTAAGACTAGACAGTAAAATACAAGGAACCCTTAAGATAAGGAACACAAGAAACAAAAAAAAAAAGAACAAAATAAAATGGGAAGCACGCTGAAGGTGTTAGAACTCCAATAATGGCAGGAGATAACACAACAAAATGCAAAAAATACCAGTAAACAATAATAGTGTTAAAATGATAAGGCGCCAAGGCGCTGTTGAGGCAACCAAAATGGGTGTTGTACTACACTACTGGGATAGGAAAGGTAGAGAGAAGATTGAGATGGAGATAGAAAAGGGTGCTTATTACAAAGAATAAACTCCGTAGAAAAAATAAGATTACTACAGGTCTGTACAAAGGACCACCTCTACGTTCCCGTCAGGGGAAAGAGCGTTTATTTTTTTCTTAGGGGGATAGACCTCAGTCCGGGACCACTGTCGATCGGTCGTTAATCGCTCTAGGACTCTCGGGACTGATCTAAAAACGAAGCAAACTTGGCCAAACTTAAAAATTGATATTTCTCATCTGCACAGGGTCTTGCAAGATGTCCAGGACATTGACGACGAAAGGTGACCCTGTCAGAGAGGTGAGAAAACAAAGAATCCCGCGTGTTCAGGGCGGGTGTAAGCTATCAGCAGGATCACTCCACAGGACAGAAAATGGCTGCTGGGCCTGCTGCGTCCATCTGGAGGTGATCTGAAAAGTAGAAAATAGATTAGAAGAAGTAAGAGAAACAGGGCGACTGATATTGTTAGATTAGCGGGTATGGGGAAAGACGGGAATTAGGTAATGTTGTTATCGGGTTGACTATCGTCAAGCCTAATCCCGGTGCCCGGCAGGATGAAGGCAAGGCTCTGAAAAAGAACAGGCTGCAAAGCGTGTTAGGATCCAAGCCCATACAGGTTATGGTTACAGGAAAGACGGTATGACAAGGGGACAGCATGCAATCGCTGGGGCTCTGAAAAAAAGAAAGATAATGGCGAGCGGAAGATAAGGGAAGAGGTGGCTTAGCCATTACTCGTCCCAGTCAGACCCAGGGTCCATGGCTCATGTCTAACCCCACCGATGACGGGGCCGAGGATTCCGGAATCAACAGGTTCATCTGCACCGGATCTTGTAAAGGTCCCATTCAGGCTCCGGGCAGGAGGAAAGTGCCGTCCAAACGGGAAAGCGTCCGGGCGGACGAATTCCGCACTTTACCCGAAATGCCTTAAATCTATTGGGGTGCAGAGTGACTTCCTGCCCATGTGAATGCGGTCTCCTCACCACATAAGCCACGGGTCGAGCTGTTTCAAAACCGGAGGCCCTAACCATCGGGACCAGGGGTCTGGGTCCATGACTGGGAGTGCAGGATAACGCTACGATGCAAGAAGAACAGATCCCCCCGTTATACTCCAGCGGTCGAGCGCCGCCTCGATCGGATCGGCGGTCCAACGTCCGAGCCTGTCGGGCGGCCTCACTTAGCGCCACCCGAGCTGCACGGAGTTTCGCATCTAGTGAGGGCAAGCAGCCTTCGGAATAGATCACGTGGTTGATCCCACAAGCGGGAAATGGACTGTCCAGACCTGCTGAGAAGGTACAATGGGACGTCATTTACGCTCAGGTGTAGGAGGAATTATGGCAAACCGTCCACATACTGTATAGATCGCCCAACCATGGGATCATCCATTTTGAGGCGTGCTCAGGGCGTACTTGACACCGGTTTTCCACCCACCCTCTCCACATACGTGGCCTGCGGATGATAGACTGTGGTGAAGAAAGGACTTCACCTGAAGGGGAGACAAGATGGCGGAAAGAAGACGGTTGCGGAATTCAAGGCCGTATCCGATAAACAAGGTCCCGGGGTGGACCATACGAGTAACGAATTCTGCAAGGAAAACATTGCTACAGTTTGAGCGTCCGTAGATGCCAATGGGAACAACTCAACAACCCGGGTAAGGTGTCACATCAGCACAAGGACGTACTTGTTGCCACGCGCCGAAGGGGTAAGTGTGAGGATATCAGCGGAGACCGCTCGAAGGGCTCTACGACGTCTGGCATGACTGAAGGGGCGTCGGGCGATTGCCCCCTTACTCCGTGGCATGCCGTGCATGACGCGACATACCTTCGGGATGCGGCCAAACATCCCGGGAAAGTAAAAAATGATCCCGTAGCCGCTGATAGTCCTGTGGACCACCTGATGCCCGGCGGACGGAACGGCATGAAAACCGCATCCAAAGCGGCGCGCGCAGCGACTTTGGGATAACGAGCCGAAGCATGGACTCGTTCATGGTCGGACTTAACATGATGATAAGATCGGTCTGAAGTTCGAATTGATCGAGTGGAAGAGGGATCGCCTCGGCGGAAGCGGCCCACCCTCCTCAAGATACTCTATGAGCTGCTGCCACAGGGGATCGTCCCGACTGATGACGCTACCAAATAGGGCTGCAGAAGGGACTATCGAGGTCAGCAATGGGGGCGATCTGACGACTGAGCAAGTCAGGGGACGTTGTGGACTCGACCCGGGATTATAGAGACGCTCAAAGTCATAGAATGTCAAGCTCGTGTGCCCATCGCGTCATCCTTACCGATGCTGTTGGCTTGCGGAAGACAGATACCAACGGTCTGTGATCTGTAAAGATACGAACCGTATCATACAGGTAAGGATTGGTATGTCTACGCTTTCGACCACAGCAAGAGCCTTCCAGTCGATGGTCGGGTACCTGGTCGCGGCGTCCCTAGCTTCCGAGAAAAAATATGCAACCGGATGAGTTCTCAATCCTTATCCAGCTGCATAAGGACAAGCACGATCGCCGTGCCGAGGCACGGTGTGAAGATCAAAGGGTTTCTCAAAATTGGCTGATTAAGCAAGGTGCGGTGGCAAGCACTTGCTTAAGTCGTTCAAACGCCTCCTGTTTGAGGTTTGGGTCCCATAAAAATCTGGTATCTTTTTTCAGAGTCGAGTCAGAGGAGCGCGGACCTTGCATAAGTGGGCAAGTGCCTGCGAAAAAACCAGTTAGCCCCCAAGAACTGGCGAACGTGCCGTTGGTTTGCCGTGGTGTTTATGGCTTGTATCACTGTTACTTATCGGGGTCAGGAAAACACCGGCGAGTAATCAGGTGGCAAGAAAAAGAAAGTGTCGGTGCGAGAGACACTGGCTAGGGTGTAAGCCTGAACCCCTCCCCAGCGGAGTAACTGCCAAAACGGCAGCGAGGGGGGATAGGTGCTGCTCAACCCTGCGCTGTATATCACAAACGTCGTCGAGATAGGCCAGTGCGTGGTGGCCCAAAACAGGTGAGAACGGAGCGAGAGCCCTCGAAAAGTTGCGGAGCCGTCGTCCAACCAAACGGGCATAAGCGAAAATTGAAGAGACGGGAGCCGTCGAAAAAAGCTGTCTTTTCTCGGTCCCTCTCATCCACCTCAACGGTCCATATTGCACTTTTAGCGTCGAGGACGCTAAACCAGGATTACCCGCCAGCGATCAATGGCAGCTCCATCCTGGGTTATGGGATATGCGTCTGAAAACCGTTGTCGCGTTCAAAGCACGGTAGTCGACTCAGAAGCGTGTCGTACAGACCTTCTTTTTCACAAGAACAACGGGAGAGAGCCATGGAGAACAAGAAAGCTCAATCACCCCGTCTGCAAGCAATCTTGTCGCATTCGCAGGATGTACGCCGCGTACTCTCCGGGAAGGCGCCACTGTTTCACAAGGATAGGTTGGTCGATCGTCGGTTTTGATTCTATGCGTCATGTGTGGCACCACACCCGGAGCAGCCCTTCGTTAAACGATCCAAGGTAAAACGATCAAGTACCGGGGAGGCTGTTCACGTTGAACTGATGACAGGGAGCAAGATCTACCCGGGGAACGACAGCCGCCATGCTGATGAGGGAGTACTCGTTCTCGAAAAGAAACATACCGGGACGACCTCAAACTAGTCCAGTGTTGTAACAAAGTCGTTAAGTCCGTGTGTGAAATCGAACCGGTCCTCAAAGTCCGCAGGAATAATCCGGTTCGTCACATCAAGGGATCGGGAAGCCCATGCCCAAAGCTCCCCGACAATCCCGAAGGTGAGCCCCATCTTCCGGTGACGCCGGAAATCCTGGTCCACCGATTCCGCGTCTTAGCAAGACAATCGTGAAACCTCCTCCACGATCGCCGCATAGCAAGGATGAATCCTTGCTCGATCTCAACCGGGCGCCTGATGTGACGACCAAACGCAACCTCCGGTAGGGAGAGGTCACCAACGACACGAGGCTACAGGATCTTGGCTGTGTCGCTCTCAACACAAGCCAATCAGCCTCTCCCGCCGTTCACAGAACATCGCACGAATCGCCCAGCCCGAGGAGGACAAGTAAATTTCCGCGCCCACATCAATTGCCCATTTCGGTCCCCGTGCCCGCACTACAGCAACGCAGTAGGGCGTCTGGTTTCGTGATACGTCAAGATAACCGGAGGAACCCAGCACCATGAGCAAAGGAAAAACACGGCGTCGGCCCCCGTTGAGGAGAAAACTAGCCCTGGACAGGGAGAATTCAATTTAAAATCAAACCTTCGCAGCAGGTCTACGCCTATCAGTACCTCGGGCTGGAAATCTGGTGTTGCGTCGACCACGACACTGAGTTGCCGGCACTTACAGCCTCGGGAAAAATTGAAATTCAAGGGTTGCCTAACATTGGTGTTCCAAACGGCCCAGATGGCCCCCTTGAGCCACGGAGTGAGGCGAGAGCGAGGGTTGGAAAATCTCCTGAAAAACAGGACCCTTCACCACCGCTGCTCACTTCCCGAGTCAATGAAAGCTAGGACTTTAGTCCCAGCAACCACACAATTCAACAGCGGGGCCGTCCCGCCTGAATCTGTGCCTCGGGGAGCTCCGGTTCCTTTTTTTTTTTTTTTTACGTTGGAACTGTCGCTCCCGTCGGCGCCACCATCACCGTCCTGGCGGGGGTTTCTTGTGGTTGGTGGTTGTTCTGTCGGGTCCTTCGGTGTGCATGCAAGTCATGCGCGAAAAAAAGCAACCGTCCGGCCACATGCCCTCGGCGGCCACACCGGGTGCACTGATGACCCTCCCGCACCGCACGCCACTCGAAGCGTCATGGTAGTCACCTGATGGTGGGGACCACCAGCGTCGGGGTTCTCTAGTGCGTACGGCAAATCAACCAGCGGGCTCACCGGCGGGAACCTGCCGGAGATCGACCCTCGCGAGAGTAGAGGAGCGAGGTTTAGGCCATGCCTCGCTCGGAAACTGACAAGGGTTTCTCTACCCGCCCGGCATAGTGCCGATGGTACCAGACTTTGTGGGCTGCTCGACCACCCGATAAAGCGGCTGATCCCCTACCAGGCAGGAGCTTTTCCCGCATCCAGGGTGGAGTCCCTGGAGAAAAGTTCTCCGCATCAGAGGTTCAGCGGCCCCAAGTTCACCAGGATAATCGCGAATACCCTGGTAAACCATGGTCTCGAACGCGAGATAGGAAGTCCCTGGGGGAACTGTCGTCGAGTACGTACTACCCCAAATGCGGAGAATACTCCATTCGACGAGCACGGTCCCCGGAGACGTTGTCGAAGGTCTCCTTAAACTCGTCCCAGGTCCTATCCCGTCGAGAATGGGGGAATTAATGACACGTCCGCCTGTCCCCATACAGCTAGCACTGGGCGGCAACGGATCAGAGCCTATCCGTCCCGTAAGGATTGGGCCTGCTAAACGTGTCGCAACCAGGTTTCCAAAACTCCTGATTCCTCAGAAGAGGCTGGATGGCTGGGACCTCCGCCCGGTAAGGAGGGATCGGGTCGCGTGGGTTATACCATGGTCCAGCGGACGTAGGGTGACGGGTGCTCGCTGCACGACGGAGTGGTCAGCGTGACCGCATGCACCCCCGCTCCCCCTGCGAGCAGGAGGCTGCATGGTGGTCGAGCGTGAGAGGGAGGTTCAGATGCCCTGGGCTCCAGTAATCGCAAAAATTCGCGTACTGCCCTTCAGGACACTGAAACCGAGAATTAAGCGCTCGAGTTATAAGCTAGCTCTTCGTACATCGAGAGGAGAGGTGGTCACGGGTTCTAACCTTGCCCCAAAGTCAATGATGAGCGTATCGCTCGAGAAATTCGGGACCTCGAGGAAGGGGTTTGCAGAGGAACACGAGGACTCAGGGGGTGCTCCTAGGGCGCTATTGGTGTACGAGGCATTTATCGTACAGCACTTACTCACAACCTTTTGTACTGGGGCTGCGATGGACTTGCACAAAGGCTTAACCAGACACTTTATAAAAAAAAAAATTTTGGAAAAACTGTCTATCCCACCGCTCCCACCCAAAAGCAGTTGTCGCGGGGGCGTAGGACCAGTAGACTTCAATGTCTGGTTGAGTGCGGGCCAACCGAGAATACGATTTTATTGGGAAAGATCGTCTGCAGTGAACAGATGTAAGATCCGGGCGTACGGCAGCTGACCCCACCCGATTAGTAGGATTCGGAACCGGTGTGTTGGGTATGGGGGTGTGAATGTTAGTATGAAAGAAGGGGGAAGGAAAGTACAGGAGTATGTGCTGAAGTTGGAGCTGTAAGTGTGAATGTGAAAAGGAGATAGCGTAGGCGCGCGTTGCGTGGGACGTGGTTTGGAAGAAAAATTGCAAGATCGTAAAAATCTTCCTCTTCCCTTCAGTTTGAGCATCCACCTGCTGGAAGTGGGAACCCAGGTATAGCAAAGTTATGGTCTGTTCTAGAGTATCAGCTTAATATCTCCGATTCATCTAGCCTCTTACAGCCTTTCAGGGGTTGAAGAGATAGAGTAACCAGCAATGTCTGTTAAGGAGACCGAGTGCCGAGAAAAAGTTTCAGCATCGGCTTGTTCCTAACCCCAGTTTAGAAGGTGTAAATATCACCTGTATTCCTGACTGGACTGAGTGAAGCTCTAGGATGGTATGATGTATTTATGAGCAAATCGCACTCATAGGGAGGTCTACAGATTCAGTCATGAAATGTTATAGATGCGTACATAACCCATTTATCACAGCGGGGGGTGATGCACGTGAAAGTCACCACAGATAACTTCAGAAAGACCTTACCAACGTAATCTCACTCCTAAAGTTGGCGTCCAAACTCCATAAGTATTTTTAAACAGTGTTTTAGCACGAACCACATACCATCTCTGATATGAGCAAGTTAATCTCAACCCAAAATGGAGATTAACGATTAAAAAAACTAAAATAAGACACTGGTGCTGTTAAACTCTGAATGAAAACACTTGTGTAAAACAAATAAGAAATATGATTTAGAGAATAATGTAAAGAAACAATTTAGCGTCGAAGCCAAATTAACAGAATAACGCCAAAGGGGACCACAAAGCACGGATGCTGACCACCACAGGTCGGCAGTATCAAGTAAAACAAACGAGGACAAAGTAAAATAAATGTAAAAAGTAAAATGGCCCTGAAATTTTATGGGCGAGACTTATTGAAATAAAACCTTCATCCCAGGAGGTACGGATCCTCAGCTGAGGGAAGGAAACTAAGAATTGGACTTAGTTTCAAAAACACTGAAATGGCACACTGGAGGACGGATCCTCAAGCAGTGTTCCTTCTATCGTGACGTGTCCTTTTGTACTATTGACACTTGAGTTCACAAAGTGCTGTTGGGATAGAGAGAGAGCGCACCCCACCAGATGGTGATGAAGCGTGTCGCACGCCCAAAGTCCAAAAGAGACCAGGTTGTCTCCTACACAACCACTAAAAGAAACTTAGCTTTGCGGAGGACAATCTCGGCAAATCCTGGCGTGAAGCGTAGGTAAATCCACAAAGTAAAGCAAAGCGAGCACACCGAGAACGGACCACAGTACACACAGAAGTCAGGACCGAACTGTCTTCCCTCACAAAATAGGGGTATTTCATACCAGAAAAAGACCCTCACGCAGGCCCAGCATGGCGCGAAAAGAAGAAATATGCAAAATAGAGTGGACTACAAACCCGATAGTCGGCAGTCCAAACAGCCAACGACCCAAACAACCGTGAAAAGGAGAGGGAGAGGAAAAACACTATCAAACGACCTATTACTCCCTTCAGGTGCTATTGTTGACACTTTGGAAGGAAAGTATTACATAGGAAAAACACTGGTAATGTACAATTTACGGTATGGGACTTGGAAATTAATAATCTTTTATTTTTCTCGAGACTTCAACACATCAAGTAACGAGCTTGGTTAAAAATACGTTCGTGGTTATTTTTCTAACCAGTTCATAATATTTCTCAACATGCCGCCCGTGTGGAAGCGGAGCCCGGGACGTTCATCCAAGTCATGGCAGCATTTCAGATGTTCCCCAAGTCCTTGTTCCGTGGTAGAGAAGGGCAGGCATGTGCATGGTAAAGACCCGGGCCTCAACCACTCGCGTCCGAGGACGATTGTCAGTCCAGCGAGACGACCGTAAGAGTCGGCGAGTGCGCAGGCCGTACAATACATACTATTATTATTATTATTACATTATTATTATAATTATATCATATTATGTCAATACTGTCGTTGTTTTATTATTACTATTACTTATCATTATTATTACTGTAGTGTACGGCTGCGCAATCGCCGACTCTACGGTCGATCTCGCCGGGACTGACATCGTCATCGGGTTGCCGAGTGGTTGAGGCCGGGTCTTTACCATGCCACATGCCTGCCTTCTCTACCAAGGAACAAAGGACGTGGGGAACTCTGCAATGCTGCCATTGACTTGGATGAGACGTCCCGGGCTCCGCTTCCACCAGTGTTGAGAAATATTATGAACATGGTTATAAAAATAACCAACGAACGTATTTTTAACCAAGGCTCGTTACTTGGATGGTGTTGAAGTCTCCGAGAAAAATAAAAGATTTATTAATTTCCCAAGTGCCATACCGTAAATTGTACATTACCAGTTTTTTCCTATGTATACTTTCCTTCCAAAGTGTCACAATAGCCCCTGAAGGGAGTAATGGTCGTTTGATAGGGTTTTTCTCTCCCTCTCTTTTCACGGTTGTTTGGGTCGTTGGCTTTTTTGGACTGCCGGACTATCGGGTTGGTAGTCCAACTCTTATTTTGCATATTTTCTTCTTTCGCGCCATGCCTGGGGCATGGCCTGAGGGTCTTTTTCTGGTATAAATACCCCTAGTTTTGTGAGGGGAAGACAGTTCGGTCCTGACTTCTGTGTGTACTGTGGTCCCGTTCTCGGTGTGCTCGCTTTGGATTTACTTTGTGGATTTACCTCGCTTCACGCCAGGATTTGCCGAGATTGTCTCCGCAAAGCTAAGTATTCTTTTAGTGGTTGTGTGTAGGAGACACCTGGTCTCTTTTGGACTTTGGCGTGCGACACGCTTCATCACCATCTGTGGGGTGCACTCTCTCTCTATCCCAAAGCGGCACTTGGTGAACTCAAAGTGTCAGAGTATAAAAGGACCACTTCACACAGAAGGAACACTGCTTGAGGATCCGTACCTCCAGTGTGCCATTCCTTGATTTTAAACTAAGTCAATACTTAGTTTCCTTCCCTCAGCTCGAGGATCCGTACCTCCTGGGAGGAAGGTTTATTTCAATAAGTCTCGCCCATAATAATTTCAGGGCCATTTTACTTTTTACTTTCTTCTACTTTGTTTCGATTTGTTGTCTTGATACCTGCCCGACCTTGTGGGTGTCAGGCAGTCCGTGATCTTGTGGTCTCCTTTGGCCTTATTTTCTTCTATTTTGGCCTTCGACTCTAAAGTATGTCTATTACATGATATTTCTAAATATTTATTTTATCGTTTACACAAGTGTTTTTATGCAGAGTTTATCAGCACTAGTTTGTTTTGCTTTTGTTTTTTTTGTTTTTTGTTTGTTTTTCACAGTTAATCTCCATTTTGGGTTGGAGATTAACTTATTCATACTAGGGATTGGCATGTGTTTATGCTAACACTCTGTTTAAAATACTTATGGAGTTGGGACGCCAACTTAGGAGTGAAAATACACTAAGTAATTTTTGAGTATATCTGGTGTGACTTTCACGTGCATCACCCCCGCTGTGATAAATTGGTGATGTACGCATCTATAAACATTTCATGACTGAATTCCTGTAGACCTCCCTAATGAGTGCGATTTGCTCAATAAATAAACATCATACCATCCTAGAGCTTTTTTTTTTTTTTTTTTTTTTTTTTTTTTTTTTTTTTTTTTTTTTTTTTTTTTTTTTTTTTTTTTTTTTTTTTTTTTTTTTTTTTTTTTTTTTTTTTTTTTTTTTTTTTTTTTTTTTTTTTTTTTTTTTTTTTTTTTTTTTTTTTTTTTTTTTTTTTTTTCACTCAGTCCCAGTCATGGAAATACAGGTGATATTTACCACTCATAAACTGTGGTTATGACCAAGCCGAATGCTTGAAACTTTTTCGACTCGGTCTCCTTACAGCACATTGTGTTACTCTATTCTCAACCCTGAAGCTGTTAAGAAGGCTTAGATGAATCGGATAGTATAATTAAGACTGATACTCTAGAACAACCATAACTTTGCTATACTGGGTTCCCACTTCCAGCAGGTATGCTCAAACTGAAGAAGAGGAAATGTAAATTTTACGATCTTGCATTTTCCTTCCAAACACGTCACGCAGAGCTCGGCTACGTATCTCCTTTTCACATTACAACTTACACATCAAAACAATTCAGCACATAACATCTGTACTTTCTTCCACCCTTCTTCATACAAATTCACACCCTATACACAACACAGGTTCCCGAACTACTAATGTGGTGGTGGCAGCGTGCCGTAGGCCGGATATTTTAATCATGTTCATACAGACGAATTTTTCAAAATAAAATCGATATTCTTTGAGCCCTGAACTCAACCAGACACATGAAGTCTACTGGGTCTACCCCCGCTACAACTGTCTTTTGTAGGCAAGCGGTGGGATAAACAGTTTTCATTATAAAGTGTCTGGTTAAGAAGCATGCAAATTATATAGTGCATGGTAAAGACCTGCCTCAACCACTCGCTCCGAGACATGTCAGTCCACGAGATCACCGTAAATCGCATGCCACCGTACATACATTACATTATTATTATTATATCATATATATTTTATTATATTATTATTGTCAATATTGACGTGTTATTATTATTACTATTATTATCATTATTATTATAGTAGTGTACGGCTGAGCACTCGACGACTCTAAGGTCGATCTCGCCTGGACTGACATCGTCCTCGGAGCCGAGTGGTTGAGGCCGGGTCTTTACCATGCCACATGCCTGCCTTCTCTACCACGGAACAAAGGACGTGGGGAACTCTGCAATGCTGCCATTGACTTGGATGAGACGTCCCGGGCTCCGCTTCCACCAACGAGGCGGGCAGTGTTGAGAAATATTATGAACATGGTTATAAAAATAACCAACGAACGTATTTTTAACCAAGGCTCGTTACTTGATGGTGTTGAAGTCTCCGAGAAAAATAAAAGATTTATTAATTTCCCAAGTCCCCTACCGTAAATTGTACATTACCAGTTTTTTCCTATGTATACTTTCCTTCCAAAGTGTCACAATAGCCCCTGAAGGGAGTAATGGTCGTTTGATAGGTTTTCTCTCCCTCTCTTTTCACGGTTGTTTGGGTCGTTGGCTTCTTTGGGACGGCCGGACTATCGGGTTGGTAGTCCAACTCTTATTTTGCATATTTTCTTCTTTTCGCGCCATGCCTGGGGCATGGCCTGAGGGTCTTTTCTGGTATAAATACCCCTAGTTTTGTGAGGGGAAGACAGTTCGGTCCTGACTTCTGTGTGTACTGTGGTCCCGTTCTCGTGTGCTCGCTTGGATTACTTTGTGATTTACCTCGCTTCACGCCAGGATTTGCCGAGATTGTCTCCGCAAAGCTAAGTATTCTGTTATTGGTTGTGTGTAGG
>NW_023646219.1:0-7752 GCF_015228065.2 Penaeus monodon
TCCACCTTTTTGTCCCTTCACACAACTCGGCCGGGAGGGGGATCCACTCGAGTCGCTTCCAGGAGACGTCGTACCCTTAACCTTGGCATTTGACATATTTCATCTATAGGTATGGAGCGGGATTTTGACGGACACATGCCCTTGTTGACGCTAGCCGCAGTCATAAGCGATGGTCCTGGCTTCTCCCTAATCAAAAGATTCCACACGTCGATGCTCCATAGTTCTTCACCTCATAGATTTAATCTGCGCTTCAAGACATCCACTTATCGTGCTTGGCTTTGAAGATGCACTGTAAGAGTCTTGATGAAGAAAAGGCTTTGTACTGACTGAGGAGACACACTACTAGATGTTCCCTTTTCGCCCTAGGCTAGTGAGCAGTGGCTGCTGACACCACTGGTAGAAGCGCTACGTTTTGTGTATAGCACACACATATGAGAGTGAATATGAGTGAGTGAGTGTGAGTGAGTGAGTGAGTGAGTGTGTGTGTGTGTGTGTGTGTGTGTGTGTGTGTGTGTGTGTGTGTGTGTGTGTGTGTGTGTGTGTGTGTGTGTGTGTGTGTGTGTGAGTGTGAGAGTATGTGTGCACAAATACACATTGCAGCAATACGCTTTTTGGCAGGCAGTCTTGCTGATCCCCAACCTGGAGGATAACCTGGGCCATTCCTTCCAGACAGGAATGATTAATAAGCACATTAAACAGATGACTGCAATTTGACTGAAACTTAAACCCAAAATGGTTTTAATAATTATTTTTACTATTTCTACAACTTTCATGATCAAAATTATCATTAATACCAGCAGCTGCAGTCGTAATAGTATCAATAGTAGTAGTAGTAGTAATAATAAGGATGCTACTACTATTATTGTTGTTATTATTATCATCATTATCATTGTTATTGTTATTATCATCACTATCATTATCATTACTATTACCATTATCATCATCATTATCATTACTATTACTATTACAACTATTTTAATTATTATATTATTATTATTATTATCACCATCATCGTTATTATTATTATTATCATCATCATCATCATCATCATCATCATCATCATCATCATCATCATCATCATCATCATCATTATCATTATTATCATTTTTATTACTCTCATCAGTATTATCATCACTAGTTATTACCATTAGTATTATTACTATTCATTATCATTATCTTTACTATTACAATTATCATAATTCTCATTATATCAATTTCATTATTATTATTATTATCATCATCATTATCATTACACCGCCCAAGTGTTAAAACTATTATTTTCAGATTTTAGAGCATAAAAAAAGCTCAGACTTCGGTTCGACTTCATAAGATGAGATCGATTTTTTTCGCTTATCAATTTCAGGTTTTCACGATACTGTTTTTTAAAGTTAAATGAATTGAAGCGAGTGTAATTCAAATGATTTCAACGTGAATAATATGATAGACAATAATGAAAGAGTAAAGAGTTTCAGGTCCCGCCTTCCGAGGTGAAATTTAAAACAAGGGAAAAGTATAATTATGCATCATATGATAGATTAACAGCGATACAGCAGAGCGATGCAGAGCGTTTTTGAAGAAAATTGCTACAGAGAATTGGCACAAAAATTGATACAAAAGTTCTAGCGCTATAATCTTAATCAAAAGGAAGTTTTTCCTACGAGACTGGCGTTTGCATTTCCGTCGCCTCCGACCGAGAACATGTCGGCCTCTCAGTCGAGGGGTGGGCGGTTCGCGTCACGCCCAGGCGCGAGAAGTTTAGCGCCTGGAGGATACTACTGCGGTTGAGTACCACGGTGGCTAAGGACTAAGCTCAGTCAAGTTGGCACCAGCTGACAACACGATGTTCGAGGAATTAGTCGGCACATGTCGGGCTCCCCTCATAGGAAAAGTCCGGGCAAGGCTGTGTTTCGCATATCTGACTTTATCCTATGTAATTCCGGTTACTCTCACGCAAAAGGTTGCAGATGTGGTCCTTCATCCTAGGTTCACTCTCCTCTCCCTTGTAGTGTTCCGCGAAAGAGCTGACAAGCCTGGTGAACTATTTCACCTTCTTCTTCTGAGTAGTCTACAGTGTTTTCTTTGAATTTACCAAATTTCAGCATCATGGTGTTATCGTTATGTTCTGTCGTTGGCGCCACCAGAGGCTCTTGATTCCTGTAATGAGTCCCAACTTCGAGCCTGAGGGATCAGTTCCTCTCCTCTTAGTATCTGGCCAATCCTAGACGCAGAGATGGCAAGGGGACTAACCTTTGGGGCAAGAAACCCTGTTTGTGGAGCTCTCATTTATGTTTTTAAAAGAAGTCTCGACGAGCGCTTCATGGCCGCATTGGAATTTAGGCAGAAATCAAATACTCTAAGCAAGGACACACTGACGCAAAAACATAAAATATGTAGAAAAAATATACGTGCTCATCCTCAATACCGAACACGCGTCCCTTTAATATCACACTTGGAAAAGCACTGCATTAATATGTAGTGATTTATTATAGTATGTGAGTCTCGAACCTTTACGGGAAGTCCAAGCAGAATTTCTGTTTGTACGTATGGAACTTTACTTTACTTTGCATGGAATGGAATGCATGTGGCACTTAAGATTTCTCCTTAAAAGTGCCTTTTTCATGCCCACCTCAAATAAACTTTCAAAAAACTTTAGCAGGGATAACAGTGCTTATAAATGAACGAAATGCAGTTACAGTTTGCGTGACCAGCCATTTCATTACATGTGAAATTATGAAACAACTGTCCCATGAGAGAATGACATAACTTATAATATACTGATTCACTTACAAATCATTATTCTATTTTACTACCAGTAGTATAAATATTATTAGCAGTGGTATCATTATTATGAAAGTTAGTGGTAGCAGCAGTATCATTATTATGAACATTATCATCATGTCATCGTTATTCATCATTTATTACCATCAATGTCGTTGATATTTCCATTACTCTTGTTGCTATTGATATTATCACTATTGATGTTATCATAAAATCATTACTATTGTCATTTTCATCAGTATTATTATTGCTAATATTATTATTATTATTATTATTATTATTATTACTCTTATTATTATATAGCTATCATATTGTTGTTATCATTATTATTAACTTTAATATTAATATTATTATCAACATCGTCATTATCATCATTATTAATATTACTATTACTACTATTACTATAACTATTATGTTGTTATCATTATCATTATCACTATAATCACAACCATTACCATCATAATCATTATTGTCACCAGTATGATTATCCTATTATTATTATTATTACCATTATAGCTGTCCTTCCCCTGTCCTGAGGGCGAGGTGAGGTGTGACTGTGACTGAACAGTATGATCATTTTCAGCTGAATATTATTATCACCATCGTTATTATTGCTTTCATATAATTATTTCATCATTGTTATCTTTGTTTCATTATTTTTTTCCATCATCTCCATTAGTATTGCTATCATCATTGCAAAGCCAATTATAAATATTATCATGAATACTTATCACCAGGACTGATACCAGCATCATAATTCAAGTGACAGAAAAAAGTCAAGAGAAAAAGTTTAAAACTATCATAAATCTAGTTTTCGGCCGGAAAGTTTAAACAGTGTCGTAAAGGTATGTTGCCACTCGCCTCATGCTAAACTAATTATAGTAGTTATTTCGATGGAAACTCCAGCTGGAATATGTATATACGAAAAAGTTTTCGAGCAGAGCATCCGGACGACACGGAAGTGGAGGCGTTTCTCCATTCTTTCTCGTTCTTTTATATGTCTACATACCTGCTGTAAATATATATATATATATATATATATATATATATATATATATATATATATATATATATATATATATATATATGTATGTTATGTATGTGGATGTATGCATGAATATATTATATATATATATATATATATATATATATATATATATAATATATATATATATATATATAATATATATATATATATATATATATTTTATATATATATATATATATATATATATATATAATATGAATATATGTGTGTGTGAGTGTGAGTGTGTGTGTGGGTATGTCTATGTCTGTGTCTATATGTACGTGTGCGTGTGCGTGCAATCTCTGATGAAAGACCTTGTTAAGGCCATACCCAGAGGTAATTCATTAAAAGATGCCTATTTCATTTAATTCATGACACCCTACCATCACGCCATTTACGTATAATCTGAAAAGTTATATACACTTGAAGAGATAGCTTGGAATATATGATCACTGGTGAGTGGGGGATTAATGTTAACGCATGTACCAGTAGCCATATATAATAACTGAAACCCGGGGGCTAATCTGTGAATGAGATGCAAAAAGGCGATTAAGCAATCAGAATAATTACTTTGCTTTCAGAAATTCGATTGGGCCAAATGATTATAAGCGAGCATCAACTCTTACCTTTGATTAAAACCGTTTTGTTCCACCACTGGTAGTAGCCATGGTAATTGATGTATGATGAGCCAGTATCTTTCTTTCAGTTTCTCTCTCTCGCTCTCTCTCCCTTTCTCTTACCCCCTCTCTCTCCCTCTCCCTCCCTCTCATTCCCCCTTCTCTCCCTCTCTCCTCCTTTTCCTTTTCCCTTTCCCTCTCTCTCTTTTCCTCTCCCTTGCCATCCCTCTCTCTTTCCTCTTCCTATCCCCTTTTCTCAACCTGTCCCTTTCCCAGTCTCTCACTCACCCTCACTCCTTCTCTGGACAGATAAATGGATTAATGAATAATAAGTCTTTGTTTACTAAATAACCGACAAATCTCGGATATCAAACACACACATAGCACAAAGAACCGTACCTAAATATCATGACTGATACTTTCTAAACTAATCCGTCGATTTCCACGAGAAAAGAAACTTTACAGCATTTCCAGTAGTTATTTACTTAACTTCCCATGTTTGATTCAATCCAGGCAAGATTATGCAAAAGCTAAAAGCTCTTCCAATAAACTGCAGGATTAACCTAAATTTACATAAACTGTTTTATATCATCCGAGTTCACAAAAAATGTAAAACATTGCTGTGCAACGGGAATGGCAATGAACTGGTAATTGCATTCAAACTGTGAAAATGATGAAATGATAGTTACTGTACTAATAGTGAACAAAATCATTATAAATATCCAAATGCACAACACACAAAAAATATAGTCAGTATCTTGATAAAAGATATATCAAGTGGTCACAAAATATAATACATAAATAAATAAATAAAATAAACAAATAAATGTTCCTGCCTTTGCGTTCAATAACGGAGTGATCCATCCCCTCGCGGACCTAAACAAGCCGTATTTCTGTTGATGGTTCATTTTCACAATCTGTTTCGGAGCGCAGTTTCGAAGCAGAGCGCCGAAACTGTTCCTGAAAACTGACGTGTATATATAAGTACTGAACCACGTACCCTTTCCGGACATCGACGTATACGAGTTGACTATGAGTGTGGCCAGCAACGTGGGTCCCTGCCACACCACACCCATAAAAGAAGTTCCCAATAACGATGGATACGTTTGTTACCTGAATTCAACATTAGCAACGTGCAAATGCCGATATTGTCTAAGGCAGGTGAAAAGTGACTGATTCTGTCCATGGCAGGTGAAAAACGACTCATAAGCACGGTGCTCAGTAGACTACACTGACAAGGTGTAGGTGTGCCTACACCTTGTAAAACAACCCACGCGCTGAATGATAGTTGACACCTTGCTTCAACACCACACTTGGTAGAATGCCCTAACACAGCACTTGAAACTGATGGTGTAAACAATCCCTAACGTTCAACAATGGAAACGGGAAATCCAAAAGCGAAATCCATTTGTGTTATTCTTCAGCTCTCGTCCTTTCGTCATGCGCTTTTGACTTGATCGACTTCTACGCCTTCGTTATAAAGAATATTTAGTGGGAACATTCAGAAATAATTTATTATGCAATTGAATTTAAACGAAATAATCAACAGCCAAGCGTGAATCATACTTTTCTAATGATTTGGTGGATATTGGTATATGATGAAGTCATTGTTTATTAATATTTCCACCATCTCGGTTTGTTTGTAGAAGTGCAAACATTCCGTTCAATAGTGCAAACAGATCTTAGTTTGTTACTGAGTCGTGATCCACTTGCACTGTTGAAGGAAAGGGATCTTTGTGGCAACCCAATCCCAGTGTTTACATTGTTTACCAAGATGAAAGAAGTATTTATAAACAATTTACTGGGACTTGTTTACTCTGCACCTGTCTCGAAAAGTGACTTTCATTTGACGAAACTGACTGTTAGAATCTTTTCGTTTACATGACTATCTTCTGTCGAGTGTTTGGATTAAATTATTCTTAGAGTTAAACATGTGTGGTTTTACTTCTGCTCTTATAGGATTTTAGATTATGACTTGTGTATTCCCTGATCTCTATTCTTTATTTATTTATTTATTATTATTATTATTATTTCATTGCTACTATATGTTGTTAGATTGTTAATATTTATTTTTTCAGTACATAATTTAATTTGGTTTTATTCAAAATAGAATGAGAGTTATTGCATTTTTATAGCTATGGTCGTATTGGCTACAAATGGTACAGCTTCTCTTGTTCGCTTCGTTTGGATGCCTTATTCCAGAACAGAGTTTGTTCAGGTCTTCTAGGTATGCGTAAGTTCATTGTTCATAAACTCGATTCACTTTCACTTCCATCGAAAACTTTGGAGGTCACTCCATGAAGGTTTACTTGGTTCTTCCATTGTGAAAACTCATTTTCTTCTTATAGGGTTTTAGGCTGTTCAGTGGACATTTTCCTGTGTTTTTATCATTATTATTCTCGGTTTCTTTTAATTATTTCTATTATGTGTGTTGTTTGTAGGAAGATCTCAAATCTTTCATGGAGCAGCCCCTTTCCTAGCGAATTCTTTTTATAGTTCTAGAATTCTAGCTTTGGCTAATAAGCTCCACTGTTATATTTCCTTTGTGTGTTTTTTTTTTATAATTATCAATTGTTTTATTTCTTAGATTTGTTTATATTTATATATTTATTTATATATATATTCAATCCACAAAGTAAAAAATATATATATTTGGTGTTGCATAGTTTTGTTTGCACTGTAGAAATTTCATATTAACCATGTATTTTTCAGTTAAGTGACTACTACATTCTCTTTGTTGGAGGGGTAGCTTAGAAGCCCCGTAGGCTGCCTAATGACTTCGATTCTTGTTTAGAGTAAGGGTAATCTTCGCTGTTGCTATCTCTAGCCTTTATATATATATATATATATATATATATATATATATATATATTTTATATAATATATATATATATATATATATATATATATATATATATATATATATATATATATATATATATATATAATATATATATATTTATATATATATATATATATATATATATATATATATATATATATATATTAAAGGCTAGAGATAGCAACAGCGAAGATTACCCTTACTCTAAACAAGAATCGAAGTCATTAGGCAGCCTACGGGCTTCTAAGCTACCCCTCCAACAAAGAGAAAGTAGTAGTCACTAACTGAAAAATACATGGGTTAATATGAATTTCTAAGTGCAAACAAAAAAGCAACACCAAATATAAATTTTTTTTTCTTTTTGATTGAAATTATAAAAATAAATTATAATATAAACAAAATTAAAAAATAAAACAAATTTATAAATTTTAAAAAAAAAAAAACACAAAAAAAGGGGGAAATTTAAAAATTTAAAACAAAAAAAAAAA
>NW_023646220.1:0-7750 GCF_015228065.2 Penaeus monodon
AAAAAATATATTAAATGTAATGTAGTTTGATAATATATATAATTTAATATATATATATTATAATATTAAAAATATACATTTTATATATATATTATATATTAATACATATGCATGTAATATATATATCAGTACTCTAAATTATACATACATACATACATATATATATATATAATATATATATATAATATAATATTATTATATATAATATATTTATATATATATTATATATATTATATATATATATATATTATATATATTATATGTATTGTATGTATGTATATATACTTATGACGTACTGATATTAACATGCATTGATGTATAATATATATAATATAATTATATATTATATAATATATATAATATATATATATAAACCTATAATATATATATTACATACAATACGATAATCACATAATATTATATATATTATATTAATATATATATTTTATATATATATACCCATACATACATTTCATCATACAATATATATATATATTAATATATATATATTATATATATTTTATAATATATACATTATGTATGTATGGGGTGGTTGTGTATTGTTTTGTGTAAAGTGTGGTTTTGTGTGTGTGTGGGGTGTGTTTATTATAAGATATAATCATAAAAAATGGGTATATATCCATAATATGTACACTCAAACACACACACACACACAAAACACCACACACACACAAACACACACACAAAATATATTTTATATAATAATATATATATATATATATATATATATATACTATAATTAAAACTTTTAATATATCTATATAATAATATAATATATATATAATATTAATATTACAATATATATTAATATTTAAAATTTTATATTAATATATATATACAACAAATACATAATATAATATATATATATATAATATATATATATAATATATATATTATATATTATATATATATATATGCGTGTGTGTGTGGTCTTGTTTGTGTGTTCATATACAGGTTTAACATATTACACATACACATATATATACTAACACACACGCACATATGGGTATGTTTTTTGTGTTTTTTAAAACCCTTTAAAATTTTTAAAAAGTATATTTTTGGGGTATTAGCATTTAATAGTATTATATATATATTTTATATATAATATATTTTATATATATATATATATATAAAATATATATATAGTATATATTTTTATATATATATATATATATATATATTAAATATTATAAATTATAAAAATTTAATATATAAAAATTTTATATATAATTATATATATAAAATATATAAAATATATATATATTATAATATATTTACCCACACACACACACCCCAAAACACACACACACACACACATATATATTTATATTATATATAATATAATATATTTTAAAATATAATATTAAAAAAATATACATATTTACATATCTATATATGAATATATATATACATATACATACATATTATGAAATTTTATATGGGGTATGTATGGGGTATAAAAAATAATAAAATATAAATATATATATATAAAAATATATGTATTTTATATATATATTTATATTTTAATATAATATAATATATATATATATATATTATTATATATTTTATATGTATGTATGTATATATTTTTATGACTTATTGAATATAAAATACTTCCCATATGTTGATATGTATTGGGGAGGAATGACATTTTGTTTTAAAAAGATCGTTTAACGGAAATATTAGAAAGGGATATTGTGCGAAAAAATAACGAGCGACTCTTTACTTCGGACTTAGAGGGTTTTGAGTGTTTAGGTTTTCAGTTTCGTTAGGGGAGTAAAAAGGTTCGTGACGTGGCCACCCCGGACAGGGCCAAGGGGGCCACTAATGGGGATTCATTGTTTTTTATCGCTTTTGGACACCCATACATTGAAAAGGTTTAATTAATTTTTTTTGGGGGGAAATGGACGGGGGAAGTCTGACTTTATTTTGGCTTCATATTTTTCGTAGAATTTGATTTTTAAATTAAAATTTAGGTAAATGTCGTTAAATTTTAAATTTTATTTTGGGGATTTACCCTCCATATAGGGACCTACTTCGGTAAAGGGCCGGACGGGAAGGGGCCCGCCTTCATTTCCCCCGTTTCAATACCTGTCCGGTCTAGAGGGGCCAAAAAGGGAAAGGTCACAAAAGCAGGGGAAGGGGAACTAAAAATGAAAAAAACTATTATTTTTTTTTAAAAAAAGGGAAAAAAAGGGGAAGGGGAATCATTTTTTGTGAAATCCCATAAAATTTTTTGAGGATAAATTATTTTTCGTTTTAAACCCCGGAGACTAGACCAACCCAAATTAAAAAAAACCCAAAAAAAAATTTTTAATTAAAAAAACCCAAAAGTGGCGCAGTGAGTGGTTTGGGTAGTTTTTTGGTTTGCAAAACCCCATTTTATCGTGGGTTTTCGGGGAAAGCCGGGTTTTTATCCAGCCTCCCCCCATCCCTTGGGGGGCCCCGGGGATGGGATTTGTTCTAAGTGTAATTCCGTTTTGTAACCCCCCCAACGGAAACCGCCTTTCCGCGGTGGGGGGGGTTGAGGTCCCCAAAATGGTTTAGCCGGACCCAGAGGGCTAACCCTACTGGGGGGGGTCACCAGTGAGGGGTGAGACAAAAAGGGGTTCCCGGGGCACCCAAACCTATGAGAGGGGGTGGGTACCCCCCCCGGTTCATTCCACTTGGTAGGGAGAACTCTCCACGTGTTTTTGCCCTGGGGTTTGGGATCCCGTATTTCCAGGAGACAGGGGGTCCTGGGGGTTGGGGGCGATGCGCACGCTGCGCCCCGCAGCCGCAACACACCCTCTTTGGTCCTTTTTCTGGTTAGCGGGTGGGCCCTTTATCAAGGCCCGGGCAAGGGCAATCCCGGGCCAAAATTGGGTAGGGTCAAAAAGGGACTATTCCCCGTCGGTAGCGCATAGGTTTCCCCGATGCCATCAGTACTGTGATGTGGGTGCGTATATTTCCTCTTACCCCTTGGCTGTTTTGGGGATTTTTTAAAAACCCCAAATATAGCTTCCCTCGTTGGACCCATGGTGGGGGGGGGGTGAGGAAATGAAGAAATTAGATTTGTATGAGTTCTTCAAATTTACAAAGGGCTGCTCCCCCTGACGAACCCGCGCAATCCCCCGGGCCATTTTTCTCTGGAAAAACACACTTTGTCATTTTGGAACCCTTTTTAGTTTCCAAAGGGGGAAAATTTGGGGAAACGTAATGGGTTTCCCCGGGGTTCCCAAAAACCCGGTAAGAAGGGGGAAAAATCCCCCTCAAACCCCTAAGGAGATCTTACCTGGGAAAAAATGAAAAACATTTCATTAGTAAGTACCTTGGGAGTGAAGACCATTTTGGTTTTTATCAAACCTGGATCTTGACATCTTTGAGGTTTTCGGAAAAAAATTGGGGGGGATGGCAAAGTGATCCTCGTAAACAACCCCCCACGAGATTGGGAGCCTGATAGTTGAGGTTTCGTCACCAGACGGAGTGACCGTCTGCGTTTCAATATGTAAAATTCCTGGGCTCAAGGGTTTTATGCTCTCTCACAAAAAATCCAAAACAGGTAAGGGGAAATTTTCTTTTCCCGAGACCTGAGAGGTTTTTGAGGGGGAAAAAAATTTTTGAGGAAAAGGAATTTTAATGTAGTTTTTTTAAAACGTTTTTTGGGGGAAAGGTTTATGGGGTTTTGGGAAAAGTCGACACCCGCTCTTCTTCTAACTTTTAAACATTAGTCCTTCCAGAAACGGTTAAGTTAGCATGGTAACCCCCCAGGGAAAGCCATATGTGCCCAACCCCCATGCGGTGCTTCCACTGCCCAAAGGTTTTGGGGATGGGGCCCAAATCTTCCCTTTTAAAGGGAAAAAGGAAAAACCAAAAGTTGTGTAAAAATGTTTGGGACAAAAGGTCATCAAGGAATGACCAAATGTCCCCGGTCCAATTGTGTTACCACTGCAAAGAAGCCCCTGAAGCTTCTTTAAAGCAATGTAAAAGGTACAAATTTGAAAAAGAAGTATTGGTAATAAGGAGCAAGGAGAAAGTTATTTTCCAGAGGCAAAGCGACAGTGCCCGTGTGCTGTTTGCACAGCCAGGTAGTCCTTTGCTTCGTTCTAGCCCATCCTCCTCCTTCCCACCAACCCTTGCCCTCCAATAGCTTCTTACACCACACACTGCCATTTTTAAACCTCAGTCCCAATTGCTGAAACGTACTGCTGGTGATTGTTCCACCAGGAAATGGAGTAGGGTCTATTGAGGATATCCTGAGTAGCTTTGGAGCCATCATCAAGGCTCCAGAGGCCTCAAGTGACAACTCCAGCTGCCACCACACCCACAGGGAGCATCTGCTGCTAGGCAGAATGCTCCTGAAAAAGGCTCAGGACCCTTATGCATCTGAGGCAAAGACTCCTCTCAAGTGGTCTTTGGAGCTGTAACGGCTCAGGGGCCTCAAGTGAAGCTCCAGCTGCCACCAAAATCCAGGGGCCTCTGCTGCTAGACAGAATGCCCCTGAAGCAAGGCTCAGCCGTCCTTTGCCAGGCAAAGAATCTGAACCTGTCCAAAGAGAAACCTGTGCAAACTATTCCACAGGTAACAACCTTAAAAGGACTCCCAATCCTGGAAAGGGACAGCCTAAAGTGTGAGGCAAACCTTGACCACAGGTGATGCCAAACACTTATGAAGATAATTAAGAACTGTAATAACCTATAAGGTCCAAATGGAAACTGAACATGGGAAGTTCATGGAAAGTGTGGCCTACAAGAGATTGACCAGGGAAAATCGCATTACCTAGAGATTAGAACCAGGGAACTTGAAATCCTCATGGAGGATACGCAAATGTCTATGTTTCCCTTAGGATCCTCTGATGACAGACATCATGGAACAGTGCTGTGAATGGTACATCACTGAATTCGTTGCTCCATCTATCCCTCTGCCAGACTACACTCATGAAGTGTGAGATAGCTTACAACTTACGGAGTTTGCCATTCATCTCCTCCTTGGCAATTCAAATGGTGATATTGGGTGAGCAACTTTGGCACCCTCGAGAGGGCCTTGGAGTCTTGTTCTTAGAGAGTATGCAGTTTTCTGAACAGTGACACTCCACACATTCAATTCAAACTGGGACATTCTCCAATACAGACCTGTCAATTGGTTCACCTGATTCACAGTTGAATTTCACTTGGCAGGTCATGGAAGACTTACATGAAGCGACCACTTTCCAAGAATTTTGAGAGGTGAATGGTATTCCAGCCAATGGAGTGAGAGATGGCGACTTGAACATGCAGACTGGAATCTTTTTAGATCAACTGCAGTATTGCAAGGATCTGTGAATGATTTCCAGTGTGTTCAAGATGCTGTTAATCACTTCACATCACGAATTCACCTTGCAGCAGAAGCATCCATTCCCAAAAAAAGTAGCGGCGAGTCACCTCCGGTACCATGGGCTGAATAATGCCAACAACTGTCAGAGCAAGAAAAGCTGCATTAAGGCAGTTGAAACGACGCCCAAGATGTAACCTTGATCCATTACAAAAGACCCGAGCCAAGGCCGGCGGTGCTAAAGGAGGCTAGACGGACTCATGAGACAGTATGTCTCCTCGATTAAACTCTGGGACCCCCTTAGCATGGGTATGGGACAAGGTGCGTAAGATCGCTGGAAAGAGCACATCCATGTCACACCTGCTCTGAAGATAGATGGCATAATCATCACAGACAAAAAAGATATTGTAATGAGCTAGCTAAATCCATGCAGAGATCTCTCGGAGCACTTACATGCCGATTCTCCACTCTTCGGCTGAACAGGAACGACACCAGTGTCGTTCTTCAGTAGGGACTGCAGCAGAACTTCCATACAACTTGCCATTTTTGGCAAGAGATTCTGCTTGCAGCTCTGCGTAAGACTGCCCCAGGAAGTGACGATATTCCATACCAAATATACCTCACTTACCGGAGAGCTCCCAGAAGTTCCGGTTGGACTCTATTCAATAGGATCTATAGGGAGGGCACAGTGCCATCCACATGGAAAGAGGCTATAATCATTCCTGTTCCTAAACTGGCAAGATGCTTCCACACCAGGAAATTACAGACCAATTTCGTCTCACCAGCTGCATCTGCAGCTGATGGAGAAAATGGTAAACTTCAGGTTGACATGGCTGCTAGAAAAGAAAACGTGCTGACTCCCATATCAATATGGTTAGAAAATTGGATCGACCACAGATGCACTTGTGAGGATGGAAACTGCTATACAGAATTCCTTCGCACAGCGACGTCACATGTTAGCAGTCTTCTTTGACCTTGAAAAGGCTATGATACTACTTGGAAGCATGGCATACTCAGAAGCTGTATGACATTGGTTTAAAGGAGCATACCTACCTTCATACAAAGTTCCTTACTAACAGGAAGTTTAGAGTTCGGGTGGGAAACAGTTTCTCTAACTGGAAGATCAGCTGGAAGGGGTCCCACAAGGGAGTGTCTTAAGTGTGACCCTGTTTGCCATTGCTATAAATGACATTATAAAGGTTGTTCCAAGTGCTGTCTCATGTAATCTGTATGTGGATGACTTTACACTGTACTGCTCAGGAGGAAGCTTACAGGATGTGCAAGGACCATGCAGACTGCAATAAATCAGGTGTACAGTGGCAACATATCATGGGTTCAAATTTTCTCCAAGCAAGACCATGGCTATACATTTCCACAAACGAGGAAAGTTCCATCCTTTTATCCCTCTATTTAGGAGCAAACCCACTGCAATTGTCCAAGAGGTGAAGTACTTGGGTCTAATTTTGACTCAAGCTTAATGGGTGCCTCACATAAACGTTAAAAGTGAAGGCTACAAAAGCACTTAGTATTTTGCGGGTTCTTTCACATCTATCTTGGGGTGCAGACCGCACAACGCTTCTGCGGCTTTACCGAGCGCTTATTCGTAGTAAGCTTGACTATGGATGTGAAGCTTATTCATCTGCAACTCCCACTGTTCTCCGATGTTGGACTCGGTTCATAATGAAGCTCTCAGAATCTGTACTGGGCTTTCAGGTCTTCACCTGTGGAGTCCCTGTATGCTGAGAGTGGAGAACCACCTCTTTCATTACACCGGACTACATGAACCTGATTTACTATCGAGACTACAAAGGATTCGGGATCTCCTACATCCAGATTGGTTTTCAACCCCCTTGAGGATAGCCGATCCTATGGTAGGAGAATGAGGAATCTTGTGGAAGATCTTAATTAAATCTCACTAAGGTTCTGGCTGTTGGAATCCCAATTCTCCCTTGGACTAATCAAGTCGAGTGGATTTGGTCGGAATTGGGAAAGGGGAGAGATCTGAAGCAGAAGTAGAGAGAATTTCTTCAGCACATTCTAAGTACCAGGATCAGATGCAATATATACAGATGGTTCGAAATCTGAAATGGTGTGGGGTTTGCAGCAGTGAGCAGAAGGAAGACTGCATCTGGCAGTCTTTCTCTAGCAGCCTCGATCTTCACTGCAGAGTTACATACCATCCTTGCGCAGTTAAGATGACTAGAGATCTTAGAACCATTCTATTGTGATATTTGTGACTCTCGTAGTGCCTTGCAAGCAATCAGAGCTTAAACTCATCACATCCAGTAGTGAGGGAGGTCAAGATTGGCTTGCACTGATGTCACACGTAAAAAGATAACTCTGTGTGGGTGCCAGCGCATGTTGGTTCAGTGGGAATGAGCGAGCTGATCAGAAGGCTAGGCACTGCGCTCAGCCTTGATGCCTCGTTTTCCTCCACCCA
>NW_023646221.1:2500-7750 GCF_015228065.2 Penaeus monodon
GAAAAGACTCTGCTTGAATTACATCAAGAAAAAATAGACAAGAAAAAGAAAAAGAAAAGGAAAGGAAAGGAACACCAAGAGCAAGAATAAGAAAAGGAAGCATAATAGTAGTAGCAGCAGTAGCAGCAGCAGCAGTAGTAGCAGCAGCAGTAGCAGTAGTAGCAGTAGTGATTCAAGCAGTGAGTCTGAGAGTGAAGAACAGAAAGAAGAAAAGCGTAGGAGAACTGCGTGAGGCTTTGATCCGAGCCAAGATGGAAGAAGATGCAGCAGCAATATGATGAAAATGGATGAGCGCACGAGAAGTAAATTCAATGTATAATGCTAAGGCACCAACAGAAGAAGAGATAGAAGCTTACCAATTAAGAAGACAAAGAGAGGATGATCCAATGGCAGCATTTTTAGGCAAATAACTGAATTTCAGTTTGTCATTACTCAGTGCTGTCATTATTTAGTTTCTTTAATGTGCACATTATGGAAGGATTGTATATAAAACAAAAATGCATATTTGTTAAGAGAACTTACAGTAATTTGTGTTATATCTTTTAATGTGCAGATATTACCAGTGCAGTTTGTGATCTTACCCCATACACATCCTGTATACTGCGACATGTTTTTTTTTGCATATTTTCAAGATATCTATTTAATGAAGAATAGAGATGCAAGTCCTTTGAAGATGTCAATAATAAAATGATGTCTTAAATTGTCAAGAGTAATTATTCTAAAAGTTTTTGACTATATCTGGAACAATATTAGTAAATGTATGTATCATGTTTTTTTTAAAGTACAGTTAAGTAGATAATGATGTCTTTTTATTAATCCTTCAAAAAATATTATTAAAAGAGTTTCAAAATTTTTTACCAAAATGGCCAGAAGAGTCAGTAAAAAGTTCAGAAACAGTAGAAAATAATTTTCAAATATTTTGGCTTTAAAACCATTAACTATTAACCATACCAATATATATTTCTAAACCAAAGGGGAAAAAATACTGTGCAGAAATTATTTACCTATGAAACCTAATAGAAGTTACAAAAAGCAGGAGGAACTTTCTTTGATTTTATGTAGGTAAAGGGAACATTCAAAAAAAAATAAAAAATGAAACTTGTCACTCCAGAAATATTTATAATACAGGTACCCCCCCAATCCCTTGCTCTTGTCGTAGGAGGTTTAAGAGACGGGGATTGAGGCCCCAAAGTAGGATCACCCTCACCCTCGCCTCAACTAATTTTGCATGGGCTTTACTTCTCCCCTTTCCTTTTCTTTCACTTCTTTGCACCCTTCTTCTGTCTACATATCCTAATCGTTAAATCATTTTTACCCTTTTGCCACCAAAGCTTTTTGATAGAGCTATTGACCTTTTATGTTTAGTACATTTATTTGTTTTTTACCATTAGCCATTAACCATTACAATATAAGTAATTTCACAGCTAATGTACAATAATGTATATAATATATTGTGAATTTAGTGTTCATTAAGAGAAACAAAAAAGGATTATTAAGTAAATATCTTTAATTTTTTCAATATATTCTGCACAGATATTTATAACCTGTGAGAAATTAGTATCAAAAATTTGGTTCTCCCCCCCCCCCATTGTTGTCGTGGGGGGCTTAAGGAGACAGGACTAGGCTCAATGTTGGGGATCTCCCTACTTGGGTCCTCAGCCCTCGATTCGCTAATTTTGTGCGATCTTTTCTTCTACTTTCCTTTCTTCATCTTCCCCAAACCCTTCTCCTGCCCAATTCCTAAGGTGCAAGAGCTGTGTTGAAAGGATGAAAGGCTGACTTTGTAACAATTTTGAATAGCCTCTGGGTGCCATGGGCATGGCATTCTTTTCGTTAATTGTCCTGCTCTTAAAACCTCATGTTGGAACATATATCTTCCTCACATATTTCAGGGTTTCCATGGCCAGAAATGATCTTTTTGTACCCCTTATTATACATGTACTGGAACTGTTTCCATCATCCCAGCTAATTGCCTTATCTATGACAAGATTGGTCATACGACCTACTTGCCTGCCTTGCGATTACAATGCATTATTACCTTCCATAAACATAATCTTCCCCATAAGGGTTATATAGGAGAATCTTGCCTGTCAGACCATATAAACCATCAATGTCAGAAATGTTAGGGGTTTTGGGCACCCTGCAAAGCACACCGCTCCACAGCCCGTTGCCCTCTCTGTGCCCATCTTGATCAAAACCCCCCCCCCCCCCCCCCCAATCCCTTGCCCGTTGTTGTCGTGGGGGGCTTAGGGGGCGGAGACTGGGACCCAATGATGGGGAACTCCCCAACCTTGGACTCAGTCCTCGACTAAACAAATTTTGCATGGCCCTTTATTTTCCTTCCCATTTTTCTTTTTCTGTCCCTTCCCCAAAACCCTTCTTCTATCCACCTCCTAAGTGTGAGAGCCATGCTGAAAGGATGAAAGGCTGACTTTGTGCCAGTCCTGAACGCCGAGGGAGCCTGGGCACGGTATTCCCCTGATTTATTTTTATCTAGCCCTTACCCCTCAAGGGGACCCTGAGGGTGGACTGTTTTTACCCCCAACATAATCCGGCTTACATGGCCAGTAATGAAACTTATCCCCACTATTAGGGCAATGGGGCTTGCCCCTTTATAAAATACCCCCAACGATGTAACCCACCCGATTCCCTGACCCCGGCTCTCCTAACTCCCCCCTTTCCATCAATACCTACTGTACAGTAGCCAACATCAACCCTTAAGGAACATTTCCACTCTCCAGCAATCTCAACTTCAACACCTCTACCCCCACAACCTCCAACATCAACCCCCATCCCCCCCTTATTAATACCTTACAGCCTTTTGCCCACCTCCCCATAACACTCCCTCCTTAACACTACCCCATCTTCGTCACGCCCCCGCCCTTCGACTACCCCAAATCTCTACAACAATTTGAATACCCTCTTCAGCACAGCCAAATGGGACCAATTTTTCGTGATCCCTCCACAGCCCCCTACTCTGACACACCATTCTCTTCCAACATGTCTCCAAAAACAGTAGGTAAAGTCTCTTTCCGTACCGACCCGACCGCTCCCGTCTTGTCACGTAACATCCGAAACCAAACTATAGCATTAACAAACTAAAAGACCTTATGGTAAAACCCCATCCTTGCAAAAACCCCCTCCAACCCTCAAAACTTGCACCCGGGAAAAGTTTCAATCTCCCAGCAAATTGCCCAATCTATGACAAAGATTGGTCAGATTGTGGGAAGATCTACTTGCCTGTCTCACAGACTATGAGCAACATCAGACAATGCTACTCCATTCCCCCCAGAGGTCTCGAAAGAACCCACTAACATAGCCAAATTCCTTCCGTAGACATGACCTTCCCTTTAAAGTCTACATAGGAGAGAATCCCTCCCTGTTCGTCCATACCAACCCCTCCACGTCAGTGCCAAAATTGTTGGCGTCTAGGACACCCCCCAAACATTGCCGTTCCACAGCCCGATGCCCACTATGTGCCCAACCCGGCCCTACCCGATCTAACTGCCCTGCCAATCACGCACATGTGCCAACTGTGGCGGCCCCCATAATGTATTTTATAGGGTTGTCCCACCTATAAATTTGAGTCTGAGGTAGCAACTCTCAGATTCAAACTTTGGGCTCACACTACGCGAAACCAGACAAGAAGCACGTCGACGTGGTTTCTCCCTTACTCCTTACTCCAGTAATACTGCTCATTCTACCAATTCTCCTAAACCCACCCCCCCTACATCTAACCCCCCCTCTTCTACCTCCTACCTTCCCCAGTCAAACTCTTTTGCCCTCCTAATCCAACCTCCAATCTCTACTACAGATACTTCAATCACCACTACAATCCCAACACCTTCCCCCCTCCCTCCTCGCACTACCGAACAGACAGAACAAACGTTTCCCCCCCCTCTTCCCCTACCACACAATCACCTACACCTTCCTTTGCTCCTATGCTTGAACACCAATCCTCTCTTCCCCCCTCACAAAAATCCTTTATCCCCCAAAAATCCCAACCAACTCAGAAGAAACCATTGAAAATATTCAAGATTACCTAATGAAAACTGACACTCAACCCCCAAATCTTACAACTACTGCTCCTTTCACACTCCAAGTAACTGCTGATATCCATCCTCCTCCCCCCCAACACAGCCCATCCCCCCCGACCCCAAACCCCGCCCACATTAACCCTCCCACCATCCCCTCTATCCCTTCCCTCCCTCCTTACCACGTGAATCCCTTATGTAACTCATTAACTCTCATAAAGTCAATACACACCACCAGACACTCCAGTCCCACACATCCTACTGCCGTGCCCACGTTTTTTAAACAACTCGTACCTCTGCTTTCCCCCACCTATCCCCCCTTCACCGACCTCCCAAACCCATCAGACATCCTTACAGAATCCACACTTTTTGCTTCAACAACCTATTCTCTTTCCTCAAACGCATACATATTCTTCATCTAATCTAACTCCTTACCATACCCGACCCCAACCCTTTCACTCACCAACTCCTTTGCCCGCTTAGACAAATAATCAATAACTCAACCCCCCTTCCTAACATTAACTATAGTGCTACTGACCTTAGATGTCTAGCACATTTATCTTGCTTTAACCATTAACCATTAATCATTGGGGCACACCCTTCAAAATTGGCTTCTGACAGAAGCACACTAATGAGGTTTTTCATTCATACCCCAAATCCAATACCACCCTTCACTCTACTCCTTCACTCAAATACCCAAGTATCCCCTACATTTCCTCAGTACCACTTTCCTCTATTCCATTACTTTCCCCATCTCCCAGTCCTAAATCCCCTGCCAATATCCACAACTCCCCCAATGTCTCTCCCTATTTTTTCGACGTATCTGTTGCACCATACAATCCAAAAGTTCCACCCCCTCTTCTCCAAACACACCCATACCCACTTCTACATCCTTGCTCCTCAGATGCTATCTTTTCTTCACCTTCTCATAAAAAATCTTTTGTTTTTCCAAACCTCCCATCCAAAACCCTCCGGAAACCTTGAGGGCATTAGAACTTCCTAAATAAAATTAAGAGAAGTTCCTCTTCTCATCCCTCCTAAAATTTCTCTAACTCCATTCCAGCTA
This sequence comes from Penaeus monodon, assembly GCF_015228065.2. NCBI lineage: Eukaryota > Metazoa > Arthropoda > Malacostraca > Decapoda > Penaeidae > Penaeus > Penaeus monodon. The sequence goes on from NW_023646221.1 coordinate 7,601, forward strand.
CATTCATCATCCTCCCCCTCATATTCCCCCTTCTCCTCCCCAAAACTGACCTTTCCTTCTCAAATCAGATCGCCCCACCACTTCGAAGCACCTCAACTCCTCATGCTTTGGCTGCTCATTGCTCCTTCCCTTTCTCGATTTCATTGGTTT
>NW_023646222.1:0-5000 GCF_015228065.2 Penaeus monodon
AGAGAAACCGGGAATTGGAGAAAAAGGGGAAATGGTTTGTTTTTCTTTAAACAAATAGGTAGCAAGGGGGTTTGGAACTTGCGGGGGGCCTTTTGCCAAGCAATTTGAATAGATGCCAAAATTCGGACACACCTCATTAAGATGTATTGATAAAGACACGAGTAAATTGTTGCCGGAATGTGCTGAAGCCCATGACACCATCACATGTACTAGCCAGATTGTCCAAATGTGCTAACTGTGGAGGTCCCCATCAGTCAGGATTGCTGAATGCAGCATCCTGAAGAAGAGACTGAGACATTGCAATATGAGAAAGCATGAAGGTTAGTTATACTGAAGCTAAGAGGAAAGTGGAAAGTTGACACACAAACCCGATACTTCCTATGCTGAAGCAGTAACTAACATCACCCCTAGTGCAAATAATGTCAGTCAACAGCTTGCAGCCAAGGATAAGGAAATTGCTGAACTTAAACAAACGGTTAAAGAATTAATATTAAAGTTTATCATTTGACCAAATTGGTTGATCAAATGACTGCATCAACCCAGTCTAAACATCATAAGGAGGATGATACCGAATCACAGTATCGGAGCGCACTTCTCGTCCGGCTACTCCTGTGAGGACTCGTCTGGCTCGCGATCGGCTTCTCGTGAGAGAAGCAGATCGCAATCTGTCAGTCGTTCCTCGCAGGAGGTGCAGACATGGAGGTCTCCAAACCATCCCGAGAGAGGTCCCCGGAAGCGAGGGAGAGGAGGCGCTCCCTCCCAAAAAAAGAAGAAAAAATGATGGACAGGCACTTCCAAACCCATAAACGTAATCTTCGCGTCGACCATATTACAATGGACTGTCGAGTCTTTGATTAAAGAAAATGACCTTAAATAATTAGCCTCGTCCTATGCTGCCGATATTATAGTCTCCAGAAACGCATTTAACACACTCGTCTCTGACGAGGTCGTTTCGCTGAGGAACTACCATTTATGTCGGAAGGATCGGAGGGTAGGGGTGGAGGCGGAGTCGCCATGTACATCCACCAAAGCCTCCTTTTACAGAAGTGACATTGATTCTCACTTGGAGTTTGTCGCATGCAAAGTAAAAATTATGCACGTAATCTGGCATAAGTTCACTTTATTGTACCCTGATGCAGTGATAGCCTATGATGAGCTCTTTGCTCTTCAGGAACGTCTGCCACAAAATAAAGTAATTTAGCCGGATTTAATGCTCATCATACGTTAGGGGGGTTTCCCTGCGGGTGGATGGTACAGGTGAGCAAGTAGTTAAGTTGATAATGAGTCTGATTTAGTCCTTCGAATGATGTAGTCCGACGCGGGTGGACGATAATACCGCCTAATTTGAGCTTTATGATTATCACTGGTCTCTCATCAATAGCAGCCAAGTGCCTGTGGCACACTATTGACGACCGTTGGGAACGATCATCTCCCATTTTGATTAAATATTCATGCGACACAGTGAGAACGCCTTCAGCCCTAAATTAAGTAAACGAGCAGACTGGGTCGCCTTCACAAGGAGCGTAAGCTCGAATTTGTTGGAGAAAACCATTGATGATAAAGTAAACAATATTTAGAATTCGATATAGAAGCTGCATTGCTATCCATTCCTAAAACTCGACAAATAGCGTTAAGATAGAGTTCCATGGTGGACACCAGATTGCCGCAGGACGCTGTGCCGACGCAATAAGGCCCACAGGTTTCAAAAATAACATCACAATGAGAACTTTTGCAACTACAAACTAGCAAGAGCTAGGGCTCGTAGAGTAATAGACAAGCAAAAAGAGACTCTGGCGGAGCTTTGTCTCTACAATCAATAGCAATACAAAAATATCGAGGTTTGGTCCACTATCAATATAATCAATAAGAAAAAATCATCTTTAAAATTACAACATCATCCACGAGGGCACTAATTTCGATCAGCTAGAGACATTGCTAAGCACTCGCCAGGCAGTTCTCTCATACAAGCAGCTCTGCTAATTACCATCCCACCTTCCTGACCATCAAGGAAGAGGCGGAGCTGCAACCAATTCACTTGCAACAGGAGATGACTTTGATACAATAAAGATCTAACAATGGATGAGCTGTCCGAGCCCTAGAAGCCTGTAGAGGAACATCCCCAGGCCCGATGAGATTCGATATGAGATGATGAAGCATCTTAATCATGGTGACATGATTAAGTTGCTAGAAGTGTACAATGAAATTTGGAAAAGTCACACTTTTCCAAACTCATGGCACTTTGCCCACATCATTCCCATATTGAAAGGAGGGGGTAATCCCAGACTTGCCATCTCCTACCGCCCAATTGCGTTGACAAGTTGCTTATGCAAGGTCATGGAACGAATTGTTAACAGTAGGCTATTGCATTTTTTAAATTCCAGTAATTTGCTAGTTGACGAGCAGTGCGGCTTCCGCAAGGGACGCCAAACTCTCGATCAGCTAGTAAAGCTGGACAGTCATATTCAAGAGGCCATTGCCAAAAAAGATTTTTGATTTCAGTATTTTTAGATATAGAAAAAGCTACGACATGACATGGCGATATGGCCTACTCAGAAAACTTTATGCTTTGGATTACGTGAAACTGCCTGTTTTATTCAAAATTTCATTTCTGACAGAACGTTGCTGTCAATTATTTTCGACAATGTCACTTTTTCGGACATCTTTGTCCAGGCAAACGGGGTCCACAAGGAAGTGTCTTGTCACCAACATTATTTCTATGTATGATCAATGACATCTTACCAGCTCCTCCTCGGAATCTTAAATACTCACTGTACGCTGATGATTGTGCATTATGGCACTCCAGCAATAATGCAGAATTCTCAGCAAATCGCATCCAATTGGCACTGGATATGATTCATAACTGGGGCATCCAGTGGGTTTTAAGTTTTCCATTCGAAAGAGTATTGGGGTAATCTTTTCACGTAGGAGAAGCCGAACATCAGGCTAACTCTAGAAAACCACCCATACCTATTCAAAATCTGCAAAGTTTCTTGGCTACTTTTGATAGTAGACTCAATTGGAAAGACCACATTGGTCAGTTAAAGAATAATGTCAAAAGCACTTAATTTATTAAAGTGCATTTATGGTAACAAATGGGGAGCTGATAGACAGTCTTTGCTATGGTATATAAAGCCTGATTAGGTCTAGAAGTAGATATGGGTCCATCGGTATGGTTCGGCATCGAGAACAAGTTGAAAGGTTTGGATGCTGGGGCAGAATGCCTGTTTGCGGGGTGTCTTGGAGCCCTGAAGTGTACTCGGTTCGAGCGTCTTGAGGGGGAGTCAGGGGTACCTCCCCTCCGACTTAGACGCGGCCAGTTAGCTTTTAGCTATGCCGCAAAGGTGGCTCGAGACCGAGCCACCCAAATGGCAATAGTGGCATTAGGCCCTTTGCCCCGAGACTCCACGACCTCGTCGAGAAAGTCGGTATAGATCTCTACCTCGATACCCTGGTTCAGTCAAATATAGCGCCATGGGAATCCCCCAGATTTTTCTATCATGGAAGCCGGGCTTCCATCAGCCAAGGCCATGGCGCCGGAGGTGGACGTACGACAGAGGTTCAGAGAGATTCCTGTTAAACATCTCCTTTTTTCATTTATATACCCACGGCTCCAAGACAGATGAGTGGTGGGTGCGGGTGTATGGTCGACTGAATGTGAACTAAAGTTCAGACTGCCGAATCATACATCGATCTTTTGCTGAAATTTTTGCCATGGGTAAAGCTATTGATTTTTCACTATCGACGACCCACGATAGAATAGTAAATTTTTCAGATCCTTTAAATTTACTTAAAGCCATTAAATCATTAGAAACACCAAAAATGAATTCTGGGTAATATCATTCGTAAGCTACATGGTGCCAATAAATCAATCAAGCTAATAGGGTACCAGGCCACTCTGGTATCCATGGCAATGAGCAGGTGACAAATTAGCCGGGTCAACTGGCGATCTGGACCTTAGCATAGTCCGTACGATCTCAGGTGTTTTGTGTCCTTATAAAAACAAAAATACATCTCCTGTGGCAAAGTGAGTGGACCAGCCTCCAACTCACAAACAAAACAACCCACAATAGAACCGTGGGGGACAACCACAGAAGAGAAGAAGGGAGGAGGTGGTGTTGGGGCCCCCCTTAGGGTCAACGCCACGAGATTGACACACCTCACTCCTTTCATCAAAAAAAAAAATTTCCCCCACGGGCCCCATTTCAACACCAACCTTTCCATCCATCACCCCCTAATAGTATGCAATAAATACACAAACAATAGAAATCCCATTCAATTTTTTTTTAGAAACCCAAAAAAAAAAAGATTTAACTATATCAAATTTTATAAGATGAAAAATCATCAGTAAAGTAATCACTTTTTTTAAGGGAGACAAAACTTTATGACCTTATATAGATTTACAGAATAAATAGGATCATGGCTTAATAACCTTGGCCACATGCCGCTGGTTGATAGCCAAGAAATCCAACAAAGAAGAAGAAGAAGAATTCCCAGCATCAACCTCCATCCCTCTCTGAGCACTTATTAGTTTCCCCTCCAATAATTTGGTAGTAGGCCATGTTTCTGATCTATAGGTCATAACTTGGAGGATGCATTGGTTAAAGTTCTTTTTAAACATAATGGCAAGGAGCCTCTTAGTATGTTACTATGTCTGCCGAAGGCGTTCCAGCCCAGACTGGTGCGTCGCTTAATTTCCTCTTCGCTAGGCGTGTTTGTATGTATGAGTTGCCCCAGGCATATATACTTGTCCACTACCTCTAGCGATTACACTTGTAAAAGGGATCTGTTTGAATTGAAATCTACTGTTGAACATGATCTTAGTCTTTTTCCTGTTCATCTTAAGTCCACTTTCGGACTTCCTCTATTCAGATCGTTTATTAGTTGCTGCATGTCATTTGCAGATTCACTGAAGAGAACAATATCATCTACATCTGCAAATGCCCTAAGTACTACGTTTATGTTCATTTTCGTGCATAAGCACATGCACATGCAAGCATACA
>NW_023646224.1:0-7748 GCF_015228065.2 Penaeus monodon
TAAAAAGTGAATAAAATGGTGAGTCAATTAAGGCTAGCTTAGACTATTTTTCCACCAGGGCCCGAATCAATGATTAGTTCAATTAAAGGGAATTTTTATTCCCTGTTCGAATTATATATAAATTAAAAATGAAAGTCGTAAGGGCATTCTGGGACTTATGCAAACATTAAGAAATTTTGTAAGTATTTAAATAAGTCCCAAAAAGATGGAACCGTTAAAACATCAAAACGAGTACCCTTGAATCAAAGAATTAAAAATATGGACCCTTATAATTAGAAATTTTTTAATATAATTACTTATTATTTGAAAATTTGTTATTAAGGTAGCATTCAAATTTATATAATAATTTTACATTACCTTTTTTAATTTAATTATTCTTAAGTTATTCATGGTACACCTACTATGCATAAACCATCAGTATGTTCATCCAAGTTATGGATGAGTAAATTTTTTAAAAAATGACAATAAAATATTGAAATTTAGGCACAATCAAAGGGCTCACAAACTTCAGGTAAAATTTTTTACCATGAAAACCCGAAGTTCCCAAAGAAAGTAAAAGTACAAATTGAAAAGATATTGAATAAGGAAAGGGAAAATTTTGGAACGGTTTGGGTTTTCCCCAAACCCGCATCCAATGATTTAAGACCCCTGAATAATATTCGGTTTTCCTATAAACATTTTAAAAAAAAAAAATAAAGCTTGAAAATTTTAAAAAATTTGGGGTTACTTTTGTAAAATTTGCTAAATTTGAAAAATTTTAAGCAAAACATCCGTACAAATTAAGTTTAAAATCAATATTTTTTAAAAATAGATTTAAAGTCATTTCAATTTTGAAAAAACTACTTAAATAATCCCGGTTTATTTAATTACTTGTAGAATTTTTTAGGAAAATTTGCTAAAAGTGGATTTAAAAGTTAAAAAATCCTTAATTAAGAATATGTTTAAATAAAAAAATAAATATAAAGAACTTAGGTATTTAAAAAAGATATGAATTTTATAATGTAAGAAATTTGTACTTATATTATTACAAAAGTTTAAAAAATTATAAGTTATTGTAAAATGTCATTTCCTAATGTTTTAAATAGAATATGAAAATTGTACGATCTAAAGGGTAATGATATAACATAAAAATGATTTTAAACAATTGTAAGCAATTTAAAGTGCAATTTTTTAGGAATTCTAAGGAAAGGGTTTCTTTCCAAGTCCAGCCTAAAGAAATGGTCTTGGGGGAAGGAATTTTTAGCCTTTTTTTCCAAATTTCAATTCAAGGGAATTTTGGCAGCTTTACTCGGAAAACATTGCGTCTTTTTCGTTTAAAAACAAATAAAAAAATTTTTTAAAAGAAAAAAGTAACCTTAAATTAAAAAAGTTGCACGTACACTAAATCACTTCAGGAATTTTGGGTTTTAAAAAAAAGTCCAAAATTTTTTTAAAAAATAAAATTGATTTTTTTAAAAAAAAAAAATTATTTAAACAAAAGGGCCAATAAAGGAAATTTACAAATAATGGGAAAACATTTGGAACCCCGTTGAGAAATTCCCGTAACCCCTTTCAAACCTTTAATCTAAACCAAATTTTTATTGAAATTTTTTGGAAGACCCCTTTTAAATTGAGGTTGGTTTCCAATTATTTTGGGGCTGGGGCCAAATTGGGCCTTAGCCTTTCCGGCAACATTGGTTTCTCTTATTTTGCATTCAATTGCTAATTTTTAAAAAGGAATGAGACAAATTTTAAGGGGTTCACTTAGGAAAAACTTTTTTGCAAATAAATTGTCATTTAAAAATTGGGTGAGTTAATCCCCTCTTCCTGAACCCTTGAATGTTTGTTGGGGGGGGGTTTCTTTACTTCAAACATAAAATTTTTTCCAAATTCTTAAAAACCAATAAAATCCGGTTCATTTCTGAAAGGGAAAAGGAGACCACTGAAAGCGATAGCTTAACCCAACCCTTATTACATAGCGGGGTTTAGTTAAATGACCGTAAGTTTGTGCAAAGGACGGGGGGGGTTAAACCTTCTGGAACCCAGGAACGTTTTAAAAAAGACATTTCCCCCCAAAAAAGGGGGAAACCTAAACCCCGTTTTTTAAAAATTTTGTTTTCAATTTTTTAAAAACCCCAAAACCCCCAATTTTTTTTGGATGAAACCCCTTTAAATTTTTAAAAGGGCTTGTTTTAGGCCGGGTGGGGGGCCCCCGGGGGGTTTAAAAACATTTTTTTAAATTAATGGGTTTGGAAACAGAGTCAACACCAGCTCCTTTCTAACTTTGAAAGGTTAGTCCTTCCCAGAAATTAGTTAAGTTGGCATGGTACCATTCAAGGTAAAGCCATATGTGCCCAACCCTATGTGGTGTTTCACTACCAGGGTTATGGGCATGGACCCCAACTCTTGCCGTATTTAAGAAAAATGGACATCAAAAGTGTGTGTAAAGTGGGGCGACAGGACTTTAGGAGATGACAACTGTCTAGTCCAATATGCTGTTACCATTCTTCAAACCAATGTAAAATGTCAAATTTGAAAAAAGTACTTTTTGGCTGTTTGATGTATTTAAACCACAACTCGATTCCCCCTTGTTGAAATCTATGATGAGGTGGTGGTGGTGTTTATTTTGTGTGGGGGGGGGAGTGGTGAAGAATTCTATTTGTAAGGAACTGCCTCGTCCCCTGATGATCTACATAATCCCATGAGGTTACCTGTGTCACTATGGAAGATTCCAGGTTCCATGGGCAAGAATGGACAAGGTAAGGAGAAGAGTCCTCAATCTGTCAAGGGAATTCGTACCTTGTTTATACAGAAATAACTTTTGGTTGAGACCATTCATCGCATATCCAGCCTGGATCTTGATATATAATATCAATATTTGAGATGTGTCAACGTGATCCTTGGATGGTAGTCAAAGTTTGGTACAGATGAGAGTGACCATTTGAATAGATGACATCCTTGGCACAAGTGCAGGTTCTCTCAAAAAAACAGTACAAGGGTATTCTAGAGAGAAACAGGTAGGGGAATCAAGTAGTATCAGAAAATCAGTTTTTTTTAAGAAAGTTGGTGTGGATGTAATTAACACAGTTTGTTTTTCTAATTTTGAAGCATTAGTTTTCCAGAATTTGGTTAAAATTCGGCATGGTACCACCTCAAGTTTAAGCCAGGTTGCCCAACCCTGTGCCTTGTTTCCACTGCCAGGGTTATGGGGCACCGAACTTACTTTGGCCTGTCTTAGGAGAAAGAAATGATTACTAAGATATATGTGAGGTGTACTACTGAAACACAGGTCATCAGGAAATGACAACTGTCTCAGGTCCAGTACACTGCAAGCTCATGAACTTCTTCAGGCAGTGTGTAACAGGAAACAAATTAGAAAAAGTGGTGCTGGTAATTAGGGAAAAAAGAAGAAAGTTTCCAGCGAAGAAAAATGTTGCACAGCCAGGTAAAGTCATCTGGATCAGTTATAGCCTTCAAATCATCCTTTAACTTTCCAATAATTCTTGGACCACTACTCTAGCACCAAGTGGACTACAGTCCTCAAAGGAAACTTTGGATATAGATATTGCCTCTGGTGAGTTGTTCCACCGAAGTGGAGTAGGACTGTGATGGGGGTATGAGGAGATTCCTCCCAAAAGTCTTTAGAGTCATCAAACAAGGCTCCATAAGGCTCAACAATGACTGCTCCAGCTTCTGCCACCTCCACAGGAGTGCCCCTGAATCCAAAGGCCACCCAAAAGTCCACCCTTTGCCCAGCAAAAAGAATCCTGTCCAAGAAAGTCCGTAGGAAAAATTCCACAAGGAAGCAACATCCCAAGATGTTGCCCCCTAACGGAAGCCGCCTTGCCGCGGTGGGGGGGCTTGGACTGGTCCCAATGATCCTGGTTGAGACGGACAGAGGGCTTACCCATACTGGAGGGGTCACCAGTGAGGGATGAGACAAAATGGGCTTCCTGGTGCACCAAGGCCTATGAGAGGGGATGGTGTACCCCACCCCTGTTCATTCCACTGGGGACCAGGGAGAACTCTCCACGTGTGTTTGCCTGGCGTGGACATCCGTATTACCAGGAGGACAGGAGTCCTGGAGGTTGACGATGCCTACGCACGCTGCGCCGCAGGTAGCAAAACACACCTCTTTGGTCCTTTATTCCTGGTTAGACGGTGGCGTGATCAAGGCCCGGTCAGTTCATCGGCTGGTTCAAAATGGCTAGGGAAGCAGCACTATTCATTCGGTAGCGCCATAGTTCCCTGTGACGCATCAGTACTGTAATAGGGACCTGCGTATATTTCATCATTACCCCGGTGGCTTGTTGGGGAGATTTTGAGCCAACTATAGCGTTCCCCTCGTGGACTCCATGGTGGGTGGGGGGGTGAGGAAATGAAGAATTCTAATTTTGCATGAGTACTTACAAATTTACAAAGATCTAGCTTTCTCCCTGATGCAATTACGCAAATCCCCCGGGACCATTCCCTATGGAACATCACATGTTGTCACTCTAGAGCCTTTCCAGTTCAAAGGGCAAGAATGGGAATCGTAATGGTTCCGGGCTCCCAAACCAGGTAAGAGGGGGAAAAGCCTCCTCAATCCACTAAGGGAAATTTACCTGGTAAAATATTGAGAATATTTCATATAGTAATCAGTACCTAGTAGTGAAGGACCATTGATGGTGTAATCAAATGGATCTGATATTTTGAATTACCATAGGAAAATAGTGAGGTAGTCAACCGTGATCCTCGCATCACCCCACAGCGAGATGGTAGCCTGCTAGGGAGGTTTCTTCACCAGATGAGAGTAAGTGACCGTCTGAGTGCGATATGCACATCCCTGGGGCTCAAGTTTCATGTTCTCCTCACAAAACCCTCAATCAGTGTAAGGGAATTGTCTTTTCCTGAGACTGATGAGTATTGAAGAGAAACTGTTAGAGGAAACTTAGAGAATTTTAAGTAGTGGCATTAAAAGTTTTAAGAAGAAAGTTGCCGGTTTGGAACATCTACACAGCTTCCTTCTAAACTTTTAATACGTTGGTCCTTCCAGAATCAGTTAAGTTGCATTGGTTACCACCTCAGGTAAAGCATATGTGCCCAACCCTATGCGGTGCTTTCCACTGCCAGTGTTATGGAATGGAGCCAACTCTTGCGGTTTAAGGAAAATGGACAACCAAGAATATGTGTAAAGTGTGGTACGACAGGTCATCAAGAAGATGACAACTGTCCAGGTCCAATATGCTGTTACCACTGCAAAGAAGCTCATGAAGCTTCTTCAAAGCAGTGTAAAAGGTACAAATTTGAGAAAGAAGTATTGATAATAAGGAGCAAGGAGAAAGTTAGTTTTCCAGAGGCAAAGCGACGTGCCCGTGTGCTGTTTGCACAGCCAGGTAAATCCTTTGCTTCGGTTCTGGCCCATCCTCCTTCCCACCAACCCTTGCCCTCCAATGCTTCTTACACCACACACTCTGCCACTTCTTTAAACCTCAGTCCCCAATTGCTGAAACTGCCTCTGGTGAATTCCACCAGAAACGGAGTAGGAGTGAGGGGTCTATTGAAGAGACTCCTCCTCCCAAAGTAAGGTCTTTGGAGCCATCAGGTGAGGCTCCAGAGGCCTCAATGGTGACAGCCCCAGCTGCCACCATATCCACAGGGGCCTCTGCTGCTAGGCAGAATGCCCCTGAAGCAAAGGCTCAGGTTTGTCCTTTGCCCAGGCAAAGGAATCCTGAGCCTGTCAAAAGACTCATTTCAAGGTGGGGTCTTTGGAGCCGTCCAGGAAGGGCTCCAGGGGCTCAACAGTGACAGCTCCAGCTGCCACCACATCCACAGGGGCCTCTGCTGCTAGGCAGAATGCCCCTGAAGCAAAGGCTCAGGTCCGTTCTTTGTCCAGGCAAAGAAATCCTGAGCCTGTCAAAAGGAAGCCTGTGGAAAACTAGTTCCACGGGTAAACAACCCCTCAAAAGACTCTCCCAAGATCCAGGAAAGGGACAGCCTAAAGGTGTAGGGCAAACCTTGACCACAGGTGCTGCCAAACACCTTATGAAAAAATAGTTTAAAGAACTGGATACCTAATCCAAATGGAACTGTCAGGGAATTCATGCAAAATGGGAAGAATGCCAACATCTGATAGCTTCATGTAACCCATTTGTGTATGCCCTACAAGAGATTATGACCAGGGAAAATCATCCGATTTCCCTGAGAGGATTCCAAATTCAAGCCCATTATGGGACTTTTGACAATGGACCTCATGGAGGAGTAGCAGTAATGGTACGTCAAGATATTCCCTTCCAGGCCATCCACCTGCAGACAACACTGCAGGTGAAGGCTGTGAGAATAGGCTTGACACGACCTTACACTGTTGCATCTATCTACCTTCCTCCACATAATCTCAACATAAATGATTTGGAAGATCTACTTGGGCAGTTGCCACATCCATTTCTACTCTTGGGAGATTTCAATGGTCGGCATCACCTCTGGGGAGACACTTTGTGCAACCCTCGAGGAAGGGCCTTGGAGTCCTTGCTCCTAAGAGTAGATGCAGTTTTATTGAACAGTGACACTCCCACACATTTCCAAATTCAAACTGGGACATTCTCCAATATAGACCTGTCAATTGTCTCACCTGATTCACAGATGAATTTCACTTGGCAGGTTATGGAAGACTTACATGGAAGCGACCATTTCCAATACTTTTGGAGGAGGTGAATGGTATTCCAGCCAATGGAGTGCAGAGATGGCGACTTGAACATGCGGACTGGAATCTTTTTAGATCAACTGCAGTATTGCATGGATCTGTGAATGATTTCCAGTGTGTTCAAGATGCTGTTAATCACTTCACATCACGAATTCACCTTGCAGCAGAAGCATCCATTCCCAAAAGTAGCGGCATTACCGTCGACCTCCGGTACCATGGTGGTCTGATGAATGCCAACAAGCTGTCAGAGCAAGAAAAGCTGCATTAAGGCAGTTGAAACGACGCCCCAGTGATGTAACCTTGATCCATTACAAAAAGACCCGAGCCAAGGCCAGGCGAGTGCTAAAGGAGGCCAGACGGACGTCATGGAGACAGTATGTCTCCTTGATTAACTCTGGGACCCCTTAGCATGGGTATGGGACAAGGTGCGTAAGATCGCTGGAAAGAGCACATCACTGTCACCAACCTGCTTTGAAGATTGATGGCATAATCATCACAGATAAAAAAGATGTTGCTAATGAGCTAGCTAAATCCATGGAGAGATCTCCTCTGGAGCATCTTACACTGCCGATTCTCCACTCTTCGGCTGAACAGGAACAACACCCAGTGTCGTTCTTCAGTAGGACTGCAGCAGAACTTCCATACAACTTGCCATTTTTGTGCAAGGAGATGGACTCTGCTTTGCAGCTCTGCCGTAAGACTGCCCCAGGAAGTGACGATATTCCATACCAAATGATATCTCAGTTTCTGTTGGACCTATTCAATAGGATATATAGGGAGGGTACAGTGCCATCCACATGGAAAGAGTCTATAATCATTCCTGTCCCTAAACCTGGCAAGGATGCTTCCACACCAGGAAATTACAGACCAATTTCCCTCACCAGCTGCATCTGCAAGCTGATGGAGAAAATGGTAAACTTCAGGTTGACATGATGCTAGAAAAGGAAAACGTGTGACTCCATATCAATATGGGTTTAGAAGATTGAGATCGACCACAGATGCACTTGTAAGGATGGAACTGCTATACAGAATTCCTTGCACAGCGACGTCACATGTGCAGCTTCTTTGACCTTGAAAAGCGATACTATGG
>NW_023646225.1:0-7747 GCF_015228065.2 Penaeus monodon
TATTTTATTATATCATTATTGTCAATATCAAGCATTATTACTGGCACTATCATTATCATTACAATATATATTTATCTTTTAGCCACCCATTGTTATCTTCTTGATGCCCCGGCCTTTCCCTCCATCACAGAATGAATGTTTAAGTATGACGTCCCACACCTAAAGCGATATGACGTCAGAGAGGTGTGCGTAGGCGTGCGATGCGATAAGCAGATTAAAGGATCTTTCTTCCTTTACTTGTTTTTGAATAGATTTATTTAAAACGGTCAAGCAAATAATGATGATGATAATGATGATGATGAATGATGATGATGTGATGATGATGATGATGATGATGATGATGATGATGATTGATGATGATGGTAATAATAATAATGATATTAAATAATAATGACAATGGCAATAGTAGTAGTAGTAGTAAAAGTAGCAATAATAATTGTAAACAAAATAATAATAATAGTAATAGGTTATAGCAACGACAATAGTGACAATAATAATAATGATAATTATGATGGTGGTTATGATGATAATAATGATGATGCTAATAGTAATGATGATGATGACGATGATGAATGAAAAATAATATTAGAGATTTTTATTAACTTACAGGATAATAATTATTAGTATAATTTGAAAAGAATGAAAACATTAAGAGAAGGGCTTAAAGCAGACTCTCGTTTCCACGGCCAGACAAAAGGCCGACATGATGGGCGCCAATCCTCTGTGGGATCAATGCCTCGTCGAAATTATGAGATTTGCGTAATGCTGGGGTAACTTGGGGCAAAAAAAAAAAGAGTAAACACTTAAAAAAAAAAAAATCCTGGGACTTAATCACTGACGTTTAAGTTAGTGATGGGTTATCGTTTTTTTAACACCAGTACAAGCATGTAGTTAGGACCCAACCGTTCGTTTCTAAACAAGCAATTTAGTTATTAACACGAAAAGGCAATCGTGGCGGAGGCGTGAAGTCCAGCGCAATGTTTGTTTCACGTCGGGGAGTTTCGACTTTCTGTAGTTTTTTGTGTCTTATGAGAAATTGGCTTGTTTTACAGTTGTTTACAATTTGAGTGCCCGGAAGAGATTTAGTAGTCTTAATGGTAATCTGACGTTGCAGATTATTTGAGATGAAGCGGATAAGGAAAAAGCTTTGAGCGTTCACGAACTCAGAACACGAATAAAAGTGACATCTATGACAACAAAGCCTACGGAAAAAAGGACGAATGAAGAGAGACAGAAACAGAAAAGAGCTAGAAAGACAGACAGATAGATAGGCAGATATACATGGAGGGGAATCAGTCGGTAAAGAGAATGGGAGCGAAAGAGAGGGAAAATAATGAAAGATTTTAGAGTAAGGAGGAAAGTGTGAAAACACAGAGAAAGAAAATCAAGAACGAGCGAAGGCAGGCAGACAGGCAGATGAAGTAGTTAAAATAACAAACAAAACAAAGACGGAAAATTGGAAAGCAGTTTAATGGAGTCATACATTTCCGCCGGGAGTTAAATTGGTACGATGACCGCAAAAGCTATTAGGCTCACACCGTGGAAAAAACCAAGAGAAATTGGATCCTGTCCAAAGTCTCTCGAGAGATTTAACATCAGCTAAACTATAAACATTCGCCATCAAACATATAGCACTTGCCCACAATCGATACGAACCGCCCAACAACCTCTAAAGGTTTTTAACGGAAACGGTTCGGAGAAGAAGGTTCTCTAATAAGCGAGCCATTAAACCGAACACAAGGAGCATACAGACGAACATGGCTTTGACCCGATTCAGACGGCGGTAGAAGTTATCGATTCAGAAAAGAGAAAGAGATGAGGAGCGATAAGATACTGCCTTTGGGACTGATAATGTAGACTCGGATTCCAGCGAAATCGTGTTGGGATAAATATGATATCGTAAGAAAGATACGGTAAGAAAGGGAAGTTTGAAAAATTGAGTTCCATCTGATCTAAGTGAGAGTTATTGTATGAGTATGTGTGTGTGTGTGTGTGTGTGTGTGTGTTGTGTGTGTGTTGTGTGTGTGTGTGTGTTGTGTTGTGTTGTATGTGTGTGTGTGTTGTGTTGTGTGTGTGTGTGTGTGTTTTTGTGTGTGTCGTGTCTGGTATGTGTGTGTTGTTTACATACTTTTAATGTGATATGTACATTTTATCAGCAATACCAGAAATTTCATATACAATAAAATTTGTTTCCCGAAAGTTACTTCGCGGAAAAAGCCACTTACAGTTTTTTTTCTCTATTTTTTTTGCAGTCCAATTTCCAACATGGCGGAGTGGGGGAACCTCACCAAAAAAAAAACCAGCTAGTCGTCCTCTCATGGTTGCCGAGTTCTGGACTGGCTGGACGAGGCCCATTCCACCTGGGGAGCCATCTGGCGAGTTGCTGGCTCTTGCCTGGCTTAAGCTGCCGAGGGGTGGTCTTTACTCGGTTAACGTTCTATTGTTCTATGTTGGGTTAGGATGTTATGGGTTGGGTTGGGTATGTTGCGTTAAGTTACAATAAAATACGCTAGGTTTGGTAAAAATGTAGTTCACTTCTTTCACACTTGGTTGGGCTGCTTATCGAGCCATGTCTAGAAACTGCACCTAAGTCCTTTACCTCCCATCTAAAAGGATAATCGTGTTGTTATTCACCCATATTACTTAGAAAATGTTTAAGATGTTTTTGTCTTCTCGAATAATGTGGACAGATTTCCAAATGAGGGCTATAAAAAAAAGTTTTAAGGGGATGATTCAGTTTTTTCTGATTCAAAAACATTTTTATGGGTTTAAAATTTGATATATAATCGCTTTCACACACTGCAAGAGGCCCAAAAACATGTATAACAAAGGAGCAAAAGAGGGATAGACATCAAAAATTAATGACGGGGGAAATTTAAAACGCTGTGGAAAGAGATTATAAGATTATATATAATTATGGCCATGCATTAAACAATATTAGTTCATTATGAGGGAGAGTAACTCTCATTTTTCATATTTTTTTTTTTTTATTTTACTGCCTTTTAGGAAAAAAGAAAAAACATTTTTGCAGTTAAAATTTTGGTAAAAGCATTTAACAGTTCTTTGTTCTTTGCCATTGTGTGTGGGGGTCAACCCCAACCACACGTAACAAAACCACACCCACACCCCCACCCACACCACAAACAACCCCACCCCCCCACCACACACACACACACCCACCACACCACCAACACACACCACAACACACCCCACACAACACACACACCCAACACAACACACACACACACAACACAAAACACACCAACATACCACACGCATATAATTATATAATTTTTATATATATTTATATATTATAATATATATAATATAACATAATTATATATAATATATAATATTATTATGCGTGTGTTATTGTGTTGTGTTGTGTGGTGTGTGTTGGTGTGGTGTGTGTGTGTGTGTGTATGAAATGTATAATATATAATATATAAAATATATTATATTATTTATATATATAATATATAATTATATTAATATTTAATAAATTGTTGTGTGTTGTGTGTGTAGGGAAATATTAATATATATATATGTGTTGTGGTTAATTGTGCTTGTGTGGCGTGTGTGCATTATAATATATTATAATATATTTATATTATATATTTATATTATAATATATTAATATAGTATATATATATTACACACACACAACAACCACACTATATACATACATACAACCACACCACAAACAACACCAACACACACCACAACCACCCACCCACACAACATATTATAATAATATATTATATATATATATTAATATATATTATATTATATATATAATATAATATATATTATATATATTTATATATATTACACAACAATATTCATAATATTATATATGTTATTTATATATATTGTAATTATGTATATTATATAATTTTTTAATATAATATATATATATATATAATAATCTATTATATAATTAATCATATATAATATAAAGGGTGTGTATTTTATGTAATTATATTTAATAATTATGGAAATATATACACAGATATATATATATGTATAATGTATGCCATTATATATTACGCAGTAATATATATATATATAATATATAATATATTATATAATATAATATATATATATGGTTGGTGGTGTGTTGGTGTGTGTGTTTGGGTGTGGTGTGTTGTGTGTGGGTGTGTGTGTGGTTGTGTGTGTTGGCGTGTGTTGGTGTGTGTGTTGTGTGTGGTTGTGGGGGTGTGTGGTGTGTACATATATATGTAGTATTAAAAAACCACACAACACCACACACCACAAACACACACCACACACACACCACCAACACACACACACAACACCCACCACCAACACACACACCAACACGCATATAATAATATATATATATATATATATAATTATATATAATATGTCTGTATGTAATTATATATTATATATATTAATTAATATTATATTAATATATATATATATATATAATATATAATATATGCCGGGAGGTAGTCCGAGGGTTTAGAGCATCGGGACTCAAAGACTGTCACAAACGGCCAAATCTGAGTTTCGAGGGTTTTCGAGTCCACCGGCCGGCCGCGTAGTTTCCCCTTGGGCAAGGAACTTTCACCTCGATTGTGCCTTAACCTAGCCCACTGGGGTGGGCAAGCCAGCCCAAGTTTTAGTGGGGGGCGGTCCCCAGAACCGGGTAAAAAGAGATGGTGGGGGCTCGATTAAAAACACCGGGCGGAAGGCAAACGGCAACCCCCCCGCTCTAAAAAATTGGCAAGCAAAAAATTTATGGGGAAGGAAATCCATGAAACGCCAACGTCCTTTTTAGGAACAGGGCACTTTGGAAAAAAAAAAAAAAAAATAAAATTAAATATTTTATATATATATACATTATAAAAAAAAATACGCATACACCTACATATATATAAATTATTATATATATTTTATATTTTAAAATTTAATATATAAAGTTATTATATGTATGTAATATATGTATTTAAAATAATAATATGTATAAAAAAAATGATAAAAATTTACAATTATATAATTAACATTACATTTAAAATACATTACATACAATAATACATTCATACGTAATACATACCATTTTTTTTACATATAAAAACCATAAAGACACAAAAATATAAAATTTTATTTTATATTAAAATAATTATACATATATTTTATATTATATTTATATAATTTTAATATTTTTAAAATTTAAAATTATATTTTAAAAAATATATATAACACCCCCCAAAAATGTGTTTTATTAATAAATAAAATTTAAAAATTATTATATATATATTATATAATATTATATATATATAATATTATTTTTTTTTTAACAAAATATTTTTAATAGGGTGTGGGTGTGTGTTGTGTGTTGTGTGGGTTTTTGTGTACCTCCACGCAAACATTACAATTTTGGGGAACACGGGGATTGTTTTTTGACAAATTAGATTATCCGGTTCGTCAAACCGGCATAAACAACAAAAGTCAAAATGCTTTTCATGTTCCCCTCATGAAAAGCTATTGTTAATGAAAAGGGTAGTGATGTGTATAAATTGGGGCATGTTCATCGATATGTTTACCTAAGGGGTTTTGTACATATTTTTTCATTTCACGTTTTTTTATGTAATATGTAATTATTACGGGACATATATGTATATTGGGATATGTACATATATATGTGTTTGGTGTGTTGGGGTGGTGTATGTTAGTGTTATTGTAAATGCCCCCAACAAAAAACAACAACACACAAACCACACACAACCCAAACCACCACCACACAACCCCCAAACACACCAAAACCCACCCCAACACCCACACACCCACAAAACCCACCACAGCCACCACACCATTTTCCCCCCACACAAAAGCCCCAACCACACAACATAAACATAAATACATAAATTTTATATTTTTTAATTTTATATTATATATATATATATATAATTATAATATATATAAAATTTTATACATTTATATAAATAATATTACCCCAAAATATATGAAAATACCCAATTATAAAACTGTATATATTCACATATGTATAAAAATTACACCCCCCCCCACACAAGGACCCAAACCACCACCAAACCCAAAAACACCCACACACCAAACACACACACCCAAACCAATTACTGTAATATATGCAAAAAAATATAACACACCCAAAAACCACACAACCCCACACAAACACACCCACACACACACCACCCCACACACCCCACAAACCCACAAACACACACACACCAAACCCACCCCAACACACAACACCAAACCACCACCAAAACATTATTAATTTTATATGCAAAATGTATACACACACACAAAACAACACACCACACACACCACACAACCACACCAAACAACCAACACCAACACACAACCACACCACCAAACACACAAACCAACACACCAACAACCCAAAACCAAACATAAAAAATTATATAATATAATATATATATTATTTTAATAATATATATATTTTTTATTTCATATAATAATGTATATATATATATAATATATAAAATATATATTTATGATATATGTATATAAAATAAAAATATATATATAAAAAATAATTATTAATATTAAATAAATAAATAAAATAAAAATATATATATCATAAATATATATATATATAATATAATATATTTTTATTTTATATGTAAAAATAATATTTAAAAATATATTATATATATAATTATATATTAATAATATAATTTTATTTTATTATATAATAATTTTTATTGTTTTGTTTTGGGTGTAGTAATGGGGGTTTTTTTAAAAAAAAAAAATATTTTTTGCAATGTATGTTAACGTAATTGCATGCAAGTTTTTTTGTATATTTAGTATATTATTATATACGTAACATTATTAATTTTATATATTAATTAATATTATATATTATAAATATATAAAAATTTTAAAATATATTAATATATATAATAATAAAAATTATAGAATAAAATTTAAAAAATTAAATTATAATAATATATATATATAATATATATAATATATATATATATTATTTTTATTTGTGGTTTTTTGTGTGGTTTGTGTTTGTGTTGTATTGGTTGTGGGTTTGTGTGTGGGGTGGTGTGTTGTTGTGGGGTTGTGGTGGTGTAAAAGTTTCAACCACCACCAAAACCAAACAACCCACCCACAAAACAAACTTACAATTTTTAATATATAATTATTATATACATTAATTAATTATATATATATTTAATATATAAAATATTATATAATATAAAAATAGTACAATTAGAAAATATAACCATTTAAAGGGGGGCGTATATATTTTTTATTTAAATGCCCAAAAAAATCACACACAGAACCCCCCCCAACACCCACACACCACCACCACAAACACCCCCACCAAACACACCCCCCACACCACACAAAACACCAAAAAAAACCCCCACAAACACAACACATTACACAAAGAATAATTTTTTTTATTTTATTTAATTAAATTATTATAAATATTAATAAATAATGTAATTAATATAATATTTTTATATATAATAATATAATAATAGATATAATAAATTTTTTTGTATAAATTTTTTTTTTTTTTTCCAAAAAGCCATTAATTCCCACTGGGGGGCATAGGGCCTCTTTCGATCACTAGTGAGGAGGTTTTTTTTATATGGAATTTCTGATTTTGCCCTTTTTCCTAATCAATCGCGGTTTGAGGCACGGGGTGAATTGTCGGCCCACAACGCTTTACGAATGTTCTTTTAAGGGCAATCAG
>NW_023646226.1:5000-7747 GCF_015228065.2 Penaeus monodon
ATATTTCGGGGCGCTTCTCTTGTCGCTTTTCAGAAGATAAGATGTAATATCTACTCACAAAAGGCAAGATATATTTGTTGGCTGCTGAGGAGACGAGCGTTGTCACCAAACAGCTGATGGCACTGCCAGATATTGACACCTCCAGGCTGGCACTGCCCATTTGCATACTTATTCCCCCTTTTTTATTGCACAGCGTTTTTGTTGTAATTATTTTTTAAAGGGTCATTGTTTTTTTCAAGAAAGGGTTTTTGGTAAATTTTTATAAGGATAAAAAGAAAGGGAAAGGAAACCAAAAAAAATTCGCGTAAATGAGGCCTTGGATGCCAGGTGCCCGGGACTTCACCGCTCACTTGCCCCGGGAAATTCGGGCATCACCTCGCAGGAATACTTGGCGGCCAAAACTTCTCCCCTCAGGCATCTAGAGGAACGGTTTTTTTTCTATCCTTATTGCAAATCAAAACATGCCCCTTGCAAACGATGATTTTTTGGGTAAACATCCCCTTCCCACATTTCCCCCGGGGGAGGCTTTGAAATCATTTGGGTTAAAATTTTTATCGTTCAAACACTTGAAAAGGGATACAAATCTGAAATTTGCGGGTTATTCCGGCCGTTTTCTGGTTTTCCTTATCCCCCCCGCTCATCAAGCCTTTATTGCAACGATTTATATCTACTTCGATGCTTTTTTTTGATATCTCACACGCATACATCCCACACAAATATAAAAAAACCCCACCACGGGCACACACACTTTACACACCCCACATATACTATACATAATACTACATAACACACCCACACACACACACACCCCACCCACCACACACCCACAACACACACACACACAAAAAAAATATTAATATTCATCACATCTTTAAAACGATTTTTCAGTCGGGCCCCCCCGTGCACAGCAGATACGAAGGGGCAGTTTTCACGTTGTGATGCTTTTGGGTGAGTACGTGGAGGGCCCCCCCATTTTTTTTTCCTTTTCCCCACGGAGAGTGCCGGTTTACCTTTTTTTGGTAAAATTTTCTCTTATTTTAAACCGGGTTTGGACCAGCACTGACTTGACTGGCTGGGCCACCCGTGGGGCTAGGGAGGCAATCGAGGTGAATTTCCCTTCCCAAGGGAAAAAACGCGGCGGTCGGTGACTCGAACCCTCGAAGTCAGTTGCCTCGTGACAGTCTTAGTCCGACGCTTTAACCCCTTTGACCACGCAGCCTTGACATCATGGCTTTCATGTTTTTTTTTGGCAATTTTTGAGCGGTGGTGTTTTACATTGCCTTACGCCCCCGGGGTTTTTTTTTTTTTTTTTTTTTTTTTTTTTTTTTTTTTTTTTTTTTTTTTTTTACATCACCTCTCTATTTTTCCCGGCACGCTTTGGGGGTGACTTGGTCCCCCCCGTGGGTAGGTAGGGGAATCGGGTGAAAATTCCTTGCCTAGGGAAAAAACGCGGGGTCGGTGACTCGAACCCTCGAAATTTAGTTACCGTCGTGACGTCTTGAGTCCCACGTCAACCATTTGGGGCCCGCGGCCCATATATATATTATATATTATATTAAATTTTAAATTTTTAATATATATATAATATTTATATTTTGGTGTGTGTGTGGTGTGGTGTGTGGTGGTGTGGGGTGTGTGTGTTGTGCGTGTGTGGGTTGTGTGTGGGAATATATAATTATATATTATATATATATTATAAAAATATTAAATATATATATAATATTAAAATATATATATATATTATATATACCACCCGTTCTCGTTTTTTTACATGTATCCATACAGTGTGGGGTTGGTGTGTGTGTGTTTTATATATATATATATATTAAATTTTATATATATAATATATATATTTAATATATTAAAATAATATATTATATATATATAATTTTTTTCAAAAGGTAGGAGAAGGACAACTTGAGTAAAAACCTCGGGTGCGGAGCGCACCCCCGTTACTAGCTCCTGATCCTTGCATAATGGGGAAAAATTGCTCATGAAAAGGAAGGGTACGGCCCGATGACGGCTTTGGGAAAAAATCAATCAAAATCTATTTATTGATATGTCTATAGCATTACATTCCCTGTTTTATGCCCCTGTGGTTTGTGTGTGTGGGGTTTTGTGTGTGTGTGGTTTTGTGGGGTGTGGTGTGGGGGGTGTGGGGTGGGGTGTGTGGTGTGTGTGTGTGTGGTATACATTAGTAAAAATTTTCCAATTGGGGGATTTATATATATTTTATAATATATATTTTATAATTATATATAATTAAAATTTTTCAACTACATACATACATACATACATAAACAATGTGGCCCTAATAACATATAGACCACCACCCACACCCATATATATCATATATAATATATATTATATTATTATTATTATATATATAAATATATTTTTTAAAAATAATATAAATATTATTATTTTTTTAAACATGCATTTTTGCCTGTTGTTGTATACATTTATATATGTGTGATATATATATATAATATTTTAAATTTTATATATTTTTATATATATATATTGTAATATATTATATATTATATATATAATATATATATATTATTCTATATTGTTTGTGTTTTTTGTTTTATGTGTGTGTGTATGGTGGGTGTGTTGTGTGTGGTGTGTGTAATTTTATCATGTAAATTCTTTTTTAAAGGTAGGTTTCATGTCTGAAAACCGCCGTGGTCCGCATGATACTTAATTTAGTTTTTTGTTTGTGATGCTCTTGGAGTGGTAGTGGT
>NW_023646228.1:0-7746 GCF_015228065.2 Penaeus monodon
ATTTTGGGCGGTAGGAAGTGCCCTCCCAAACTCGATCCCCCTTTTGTAGTACGGAGAACGCAACCAGGTTTCCACGGGGGGGGGTAGGGGAAAAATCCCTTTTTACTCTCTTAGTATTGCTTTTAGGTTGTCCCAAAGTTAAGAGTTTTTTTGATCCCTTGGACAAAAATTTTTTGAGAAAAGGGGTGGGACTGGTCCGATCCCCGGGAGGATGTACCCCGCACCCCTTCTCCCCCAAAAGGAAAAAGGGCAAATGTAAATGCTAAAAGAAAATCATCGCTTTGAAGTAACCCCTTTTCATAAAAAAGGCCCTTGGGGTAAAGGGACGGAGATTTTTTTTTTTGTAAAAAAATTGCTAGATGGAAACCTCCTTGTTAAGTAAAATCAACCCCCAATTTAAGGATTTATTTAAAGCTGCCCAAAATTTTCTATTTTCGAGTTAAAAGTACTTTTCCTTTTGGGCCCAAATCCCCTGTAAGGGGGAAAATCTTTCACGGGGTTTTTGATGGGACTGATAGACGTTTTTGTAATGTATATAAAGCCCTGATTGGGTCAAATTAGTTAGGGGTCAATCGGTATGGTTTTTCGGTCGAGAACAATTTTTGAATGGTTTGGATGCTGTGCAAATCCCCTTTTGCGTGTGGTCTTGGAACCTCACCTTTACTCGATCGAGCGTCTGAGGTGGATCAGGAGTACCTCCCCCCCGACTCGCAGTCATTTACCCCTAGCTATGCCGAAAGGGGGCACGAGCCCCGAGCCACCCAATGGAATGGAGGCACTGGCCCTTTGCACAGACTCCAGACCCGTCGAAAAAGTCGGTAAATATCTCTACCATCGTCCCCTGGTTCATTCAAACATAGCCCCATGGGAAACCCCCAAATTTTTCTATCTGGAAGCCGGGCTTCCATCAGCCAAAGCCAGGGCCCCAGAGGTGGAGGTAAACCAAGGGGTTCAAAGAGATCCTTTTTAAACATCTCCCTTTTATATATATATCGACGGGTCCAAAACAGAGGTGTGTGGGTGCGGGGTATGGGCACAAAGTGGTAAAGTTAGACTGCCCAATCATACATCGATCTTTCTTGCCGAATTTTTTTCCATGAAAACTTCGACGACCCCGAAGAATATTATTTTTCAGATTTTTAAGTTCACTTAAACCATAAAACGTTAGAAACCCCCAAAAATGAACTGCTGGGGAATATCATTCGTAAGCCATGGTTTCCAATAAAAACAAACAAGCTAAAAATGGGTACCCGGGGACTCTGGTATCCAGGCAATGAAAAGGTGACAAATTTTGCCGGCAAATGGCGACTGGACCTACCCTAGTTCGTAAGATCTCAGGTGTTTTGTGTCTCTTTTAAAAACAAAAAACATCTCCTGTGGCAAAAAGAGTGACCCGCCACGATCACACAATAAAATCAATCCTGCAAAAGAGCCGTGGGGGGCAAAAAGAAAGAGGGGGGAGGGGGTGTTGCCCGCCCTTGGTCAACCCCCCAAGATTGACACACCTCACTCCCTAAAAAAAAAAGAATTTTCCTCCACGTACCCCCAAAGTAACACCAACATCACCCTCCCCACCTCTTAACAAAATGCACCCCACCAAACATAGAAAAAACATGAACAATTTTTTTTAGAATAAAAAATATATATTTTACATTAACAATATTTATCAGATGATGAAGAATCTCGGTAAAGAAATCCCTTTTCTTTTTAATTGACAGAATAAATAAGTCCTTGGCTTAAACCTTTGGGCCCACATCCCGCTGGTTGATAGCCAAAAAACCAACAAAGAAAGAAAGAAGAGCGGGGAGAGGTGGGGTATCCTTGTCTGGGAAAGTCTTTTAGGGGCCCGAAGTATACCCGCGGAAGCTAAGACTTTTGGGTTTTTGTGCCCCCTTCGAAAGGACGAGGTTTTTAGGGCGGTAAGATTTTTTATTTTTAAGTTTTTTACATTTATTTTTAACGAGTGTTTTCCCCGTTTTTTTATTTTTTTTTTTTGGTTTTTTTCTTTGGGGGGGGGGGGTTTTCCCGTTTCGGGAAATTTTAAGTTTTTCCTGGGCATTTTTAAATGTATTATTTTAAAATTTTTTTTTTATCATTAAAGTGTAAGTTTGCGAATAAATTCCTTTTTTAATTGAAACCCCTTTTTAAAAGACAAATGATACCCTTAATTTGGTAACTATGGCAAAACAATTTACTTCCTTTTATCACCCCTTTAGGCTGACACGCGCTCCCCCCGGGGTTAACCACGCTTCCAACGGAAACCCTTGTGAATTAGGTCCTTTTTTTCTTTTCACACGCACGTTTTCCTTTTTTATCTTTTAACACTATTCTAGACTCCCCTCCTTTCGATACATTTTTGTTTTTGGGAGTCTAACCAGGTGGTGGCACGACAATGACCAATTAAAAAAGGGAAATTAAAGAAATTAAGGCAATCACTCCCAGGGCATCCACCCTCAGGGTATACATATATATATTTATAATTATATAATATTATATTTATAATTTTTTTTTTTTAAATTCTATTTATTTTAATAATATATATATATTTTTTTTATATCATATATATAATTATAATAATAATATATATTTTTAAAATTATTAATATATGTATATATAATATGTATCAACACCACAACACCACACCTCATAATATTTTAAATTAAAATTAATATTATATATATATATATTATATAATATAATCAACAACACCACCCCACACACAACAAACCCCCCACACACACACCAAAAACACACACCCCAAACACACACACACACCACACACAACACTTTGCACACAAACACACACCCCCAACACACAAACACACACACACACACCCCCACACACAACACACCCCAAAACCGCCGCGCGGCGCGCCGCGCGCATTTATATATATGGATAAAATATTTTATACATAATAAACAAAATAAATAAAAATTATTACATTATATATATATATTATATATTAATATATATACAATATATATATATTACACACACACACACACACACAACAACACACACACACACACACACACGCACCACCCCACCCACAAAACACACAATATTATATAAAATATATATATATATTATAATTATAAAATTTTTAAAATATATTAAAAGAGTAAATATTTTGAAAAAATGTATCTCTTCTATTATCTATCCATATCTTCTTTAAACGGTAGGTTCATGTCGAGCCGCCGGGTCACAGCATGATACTTTTTGTGTTTTTAGTTTGATTCTTTAGTGAGTACGTGGTAGGGGGCCCCATTCCTTTCCACGGGATGCCGAGTTCCTTTTTAGGTAATCATTTCTCTATTTTTTTTCCGGGGGTTGGGGGCCCGCACTACTTGGGCTGGGTTTGGCCACCCATGGCTAGGAGGCAATCGAGGTGAAGTTCCCTTTCCCCAAAGGGAACAACGCGCCGGCCGGTGACTCGAACCCCCCGAACTCAAATTTCCGTCGTGACAGTCTGAGCCGACCTCTAAACCTTCGGGCCCCGGGCCCTTTTTTATCCATAATACATATATATATATTATATATATAATATTTTATATAAAATTTTATATATAATATGGATAGATAGATAGATACATTTTATCAATATTTAATCTATTAAAATATTTTAAAAATTTATTTTTATAAAAATGTATTGTATATATATATATATTATATATAATATAAATATATATATATTATTTTATATATTATATATAATATATATATATATAATTTTATATTTATTTAGTAAAAATAACCCTAAATATTGTAATATGTATTTATAATATATATATAAAATATTTTTTTTTTTTTTTTTTTTTTTCAAAAAGCCCTGTCCACAAGAGTTGGCGTCATGGATTTCCATGATTTTTTTGGAAATTTTTAGCGGGGTTTGCTATTGCTTTCCGCCCGGGGTTTTTTTTCGAGTCACCTCTCTATTTACCCGGTTCTGGGACCGGCATACTTTGGGCTGGCTTTCCCCACCCCGCGGGTAGGAGGGACGGTGAAATTCCTTGCCCAAGGGGAACAATGCGCCGGCCCCTGACTCGAACCCTCGAAATCAATTGCCGCGTGACTTTTTGAGTCCGATGCTCTATCCATCGGCCACCGCGGCCCTATATATAGATATATAAATATATATATATATTAAAATAAATATATTATATTTATAATATATTTATATATATATATATATTATTTATATTATATAAATTTTTTATATAAATATAGTTTTTTATATATATTATATATTATATTATTAATATATATATTTTATAAAATATTTTCATATATAGTAGATTAGCTTAAAGCAACTAAATATGTATGCATGCAAAATATATATCCATATATCTTTATTATATATAATATATATATATAAATATATTTAATTAAAATTTTAAAATGTATAAATTTTATAATCTATATATATTATATATATATATATATATATAAAATACATTTTAAAAAATATAAAAGGGAAAAATTTTATGTAATTTATGTATATAATTGTTTTTTTTATATAAAAGAATAAATAAATAATATATATATTATATTATATATATTATAATATATTATATATAATGCGTGCGTGTGGGGGTGTGTGTGTGTGTGTGTGGGTGTGTGGTGTGTGTGTGTGTGTGGGGTTTTGTGTTGGGGTGTGTGTGTGTGTGTGTGTATTTTGTGTGTGGTGGGTGTGTGTGTGGTGTGTGTGGTGTGTGTGGGTTATGTATGTATGTTGGGGTGTGTGTGTGTGTTGTGTGTGTGGTGTGTTTAATTTTTAATATATATACACAAGAAGATCCCGAACCAACACATATTGATATATATATATATATATAATATATATTATAATAATATATATATATATATACATATATACATTTATATACCAAAACACACAGAAAGAGACACGCATACCTATTAAATTTTAAAATTTCATATATACAATCATATATTATATATGAAATATTTTGTTTATATATAACACCACACACACACAAGTAATTATATAATATATATATATTATATATATAATATTATATATATATATATTTTTTATATATATATGCATTGTGTGTGTGGGTTGGTTTTGTATTATTATATAAATTATAATATATATATATATTTTATATATATTATATATCCATACATTTTTTAAAATATATATATAAATATATATATATATATATAATATATTTAATATATTTGTGTATATTAATATATATAATATATAATTATATTATTATATATATATATAATCCATACATCATCATCATCAACGGCTAAAGCCGCGGAGGCACTGGCCGCACCATCCTTCGCTTTTAGCCACAGGGGTCCCTAATGGCGAGTCTCCAGGGGGGCCCTTTGGGCCCCTCTTTTCCTCGGGGCAATCTCTTTGAGCGCCAAGTCATGTCCTCCGGGTGCCCCAGGGCCCCCCTCCACCCGGGTTTCTAGCAAAAAGACAACCGGGGGGGGTCATCCACGGGAAACAGCTAGGTGTCCAAATGGGCCCAGTTGGGGTCCCCGATTTTGCAATAACGGTTCCCCTGTAATCTCACGGTGTAGCCCTCGGGTTGGGCAATGGGCCTCCAACGTACCCCAAAGGCATAAGACGAACTCCAAGAACTAGAGAGCGCCGGTCTCGCTTCCAAGAGGAAAACTGGTAATCAAGGGCCAGAAGACATGTACTTAGTCCTTCGCATAGGGAAAGATTTCCAAAGCCTTGTTGTCGGGTTTATGGTCCTGTTCCCCCCAATCATCTACTCACTATTTGGCTGACCCCAGAGATTGACTATGTACCCAAAGGGTTTCAAAGCTCTCTGACTTCAAGTCCTCCCCCGGGAAGTATCGACCCAATGGGGGTTTCCCCAACAAGGGGGCCCCCAAGTCCTGAACTTGGGCTTGGGCCGGGGGACCCCTTTGGCCCAGGGTTTTTTTCATTGCAAATGCATCAAGAGCCAACCCGGGGCCAGATAGGGTGGGAACATCATCGGGAAAGTCAAGGTCTGAACCTTGATATTGCATAGTGTTTCTCCACACGACTTGGCTAGAGCTCTGCCCCTTATCCAGTCCATGCAGGTGTTAAAAAGTTGGTGCAAGGGCACAGACTTTTTTTCACCCTGAAATTAAAAGGGAAAAAGTTGCAGGCCCCCCTAGCACTTTTTGTACCGGTATATAGGCTTTCTTTTTAGGCATAATCCTGTCGGAATTCCCCTGGGGGGTCTCAGGGTATCCCTAGCGATTCACGAGCACGAGTCAAAAGCCTTTTTGAGGTCGATGTAGGGGCAAACGACGGCATTTCCCCAATTCTCAAAGCACTAATATTCGGTTTTATGGACTTCCCCGTAGTGTCGAGACTGCTCTGGGCTTGGTGCCTTAGTAGGTGGTCACGTCCGTTTCAGAAGAAGTGGGTGAAAACTTAGCCTGGTATTGGGGGCAGTGTAATGCCGGTAAAGTTTGCTACAGTTCCCCTTTTTTCCCCTTCCAAGAGGGATGCCCATCCCCCCAACAGGTCGGGGGGAATGGTACCAGATTCCAGAGGGCGTGAAAACTGCTCAACCCCAAAACCCTAGGGTTCCCCCCCACCCTTAAGAATTGAGCAGGATATACTATGCCTGCGGTTTTTCCACATTTTTGTTTGGAAACCCCCATCCTAACCTCCATTAGGTTTGGGAAGTTCCTTGCTATGGGGGTCTGGCACGGTATATGATATCCTTGTATCCCAAACTAATTTTGGGGGGTCTCCTTTGGGGCAATACTCAAAAACTCAGCCCAACGTTCACAACCCCACATGATCTGAAAAGGGCGTCCATCCCTAGCGGACTGCAGTTGTCTACGAGGAGGGGGTTGATTCAGCTTTCTCAGGGCTTTGGGAGGGGAGGGCGAAAACAGCATTTCCCCCAGTAGAACTGACAACAGCAGCAGCACACAAGGACTGCCCTTCTTAGCCGACTGGGGAGCCTGCAGGTCCCCCCTTTTATCTCCAACTTTACCCTCAGAAAAAGCCCCTACCGTGGGCACCACCCCACAACAAAAACTCCCCAAAGAGAAAACACCGTCCTAAATGTAGGCCCAACCATCATTTACATACCCCCCAACGGAAGCCGCCTTGCCGCGGGGGGGGCTTGAGGTCCCCAAAGATCGGGGGAGCCCGGGGCCAGAGGGGTACCCTACTGGGGGGTCACAGTGAGGGATGAGACAAAATGGCTCCCTGTCCCAAGGCCTATGAAGGGGGGGGGTACCCACCCCTGGTTCATCCATCTTGGACCAGGGAAATCTCCCAGTTTTTTCCGTGCTGATCCCGTTTACCGGGGAAAAGGGTCCTGGGGGTTGAGCATGCTGCACCCTGCAGCTAGCAACACCCCTTTGGTCCTTTTTTCTGGTTTAAAGGGTGGCTTGATAAGGGTCGTCAAATCAATCGCTGGGCAAATAGGCTAGGGGCTTCCAAATCATTTTTTTAGCATGGTACCACCCCAAGGTAAAACAATGTCCCAACCCTATGCGGGCTTCCACGCCCCGGGTTATGGGGAGGACCAAAATCTTGCTGTTTAAAAAAAATGGGCAAAAAGAGTATGTTAAGGTGTGGTACAACAGGTCATAAAAGGGGAGAAACGTCAGGTCCAAAAGCTGTTTCCAAATCAAAGAGGTCATGAAATTCTTCAAAGCGTGTAAAGGAAGATTTGAAAAGGGAAATATTGGTAAAAAAGGGGCAAGGGAAAGTTTGTTTTCCAGAGGCAAAACGACGTGCC
>NW_023646229.1:0-35819 GCF_015228065.2 Penaeus monodon
TTTTTTTATAAAAAAAAATTAAAAAATTAAATAAAAAAAAAAAATTGAAAATTTAAAAATTAAAAAAAAAATTTTTGGGTTTTTTAAAAAAAATTTTAAAAAAAAAAATTTTTAAAGAAAAAATAAAAATAAAAAAAAGTAAAAAAATTTTTTTTTTAAAAAAAGGGTTTAAAAAAAATAAAAAAAGAAGAAAGGGTAAAAAAAATTTAAAAAATTTTAAAATATAATTTTTTAAAAAATTAAAAATTTTAAGATAAAAAAATTTTTAAAAAAAAAAATTAAAAAAAAAAAATTAAAAAATAAAAATTTTTTTAAAATTAATAAATTTTCTTAAAAAAAAAACAAAATTTGAGAGGTATCTGGCAAGTGCCACCTTGCCTTATTAGATGCCCTTCCTAATCAACCGCGTTTGTGCCACGGTGGTGATGTCCCTTCGACCTACGTTTGGCTCTCAAAGGCGATATGTCGTTTCTAGAGGGCATGAAGGTGAAGTTCCGTGCCCGGCAGCATCGCACCGGCTGTGACTCGAACTCTCGAACTAATTGCTGTCGTGCAGTCTTGAGTCGAGCGTCTAACCACTCGGCCACCGCGCCTCTCTCTCTCCTCTCTCCTCTCTTCTCTCTCTCTCTCTCTATATATATATATATATATATATATATATATTATATATAATATCTATATATTTATATATACTATATTATACTATATATATTATATATATATATATATAATATATATAGATATAATACATCTATAACATATATATATATGAAATATAGATATATAATATTATATATATATGATCTATATATATACATAATATATATACATATCTATAAATATATATGCATATGTATACATTATATTATCTCTACATATATATAATAATATATATATGATATATTATATACATATTAATAATCATATATATATATATTATATTAGTATAGATATAATATATATATACAGATTTTATATATCTATCTATATATATATATATACCTTTATATATCTATATATATCTATATTCTATATATATATATCTACATTTAGTATATATATATATCTATATATATATAATATATATATATAATATATACATTTTATATATATATATCTTTATATATATATACATAATTATTAATTTTTTGAAAAATATCCATTTATCTATATATATATTTATATAATATACATAGATATATAGTGCTACGCCAGTGGTCTTTGTCTCTGTGCGAAACATGTGTTAACATAGTGGACCTGGGCCGAACATGCACAGCCTGGCTGTAAGCGGAGGACTGAGGAACCGCCAGGAGAGACGCGGTTGGGTGCTGCTGCCTGTGAGACCTCGTGTGTGCCTTTTGTGACCTGATATAATTGTGTTGCCCTGTTATAAGAGGTTCGTGCAGTGTGACAGCTGGTTTTCACACCTGGCATTGTGCCTATAGAAAGTGTACGGTAAATAACTTTTGTAAATAAAGGCAAGACTGTCATTTTGTTGGTTTATTTCGTGGCCCTGGCCTCGCCACTTGGCATTCTCCTATCGTGATGTTCTGGACGACTGTGGTGCTCGGTGTCCTCTTGGAGTCTGTTCATGTTCACGACCCTGTGTATTAGCACGCCGTCTGCCTAGCCTGCCTTGTGTTGGTGGAACGAGAGACGAGGCGTCGGCGTAACAAATGGTGTCAGGAGTGGATTTGTGATATTTGATCGTGAGATCGCCGCTTTATCATGTCGTCCAAGTGGCGGCAGCATGATGGAGATGAAGCTATGACTGAGGCAGGCACGATGAGGTAAGCGAGCCGATGGACCTGATCACTGCCACTGGCCGTATGAGGGAGGAATGGATAAATGGCAAATCGCAGCACAGAGGCACGTGAGCAGGCGCACGCATCTGTCGAGATGCAGGCAAGGAAGGCATAGGAACAGTTCTGCGACCTGTTGAGTGCTACAGAGCAAATCTTGCGTCTGTGAAGATGGAAACTGGCATAACACCCGACAAGGCCTGCAACCCACAGCGTGAAGAGTGAACTGATGGAGAAGGTGACAGACTCTGAAGGGCGAGGTTCAGGGCCTGAGGCGGAAGTGAAGTTGGAAAGGCGGCGTCACGATGTAGTAACGTTGCAAGCGAGAAGGCGACGGAGGTTCTGGCAACAGAATCCAGAGTGTCAGATATGCTGAGGTCTGCCTGGGGTGCGTGCAGGAAACCCCCGGGCCCTCGCATCGTCGTGTCGGAGCCAGTGGTCGCTGCAGAAGGCGGGGGACCCCTCGAACGCTCCCTTGGTATAGGTCGGCAAACTCGGACCCGGTCACCCGCCTCGTTGCCTCCCTCCCCCCCCTTCCTCCCACCCGGGCGTGTTAGTTCACGGCACGTTTTCTCCCCCTGCAGCCCTCGCTCCATACATTCTGTGAACGTAAGCCGCTGAGTACGACGGGAAGTTTGCCTGGGAAGGCATATGTCGCCGCAATTGAATGCTTGGCATCTGCCCGGCTGGAGCCAGGAAGAAAGGCCCTGCAGCTGGTAACAGCGCTAAAGGGGCCCGCGGTGGAGTGTTTGGTGCACTGCCGCCATCCCAACATGCCTCTTACAACCAGCGTGGGCAGAGGCTTTGAAACCCCTTTTCGGGCACCACACCAGGCTATGTATATC
The DNA here is from genome assembly GCF_015228065.2 of Penaeus monodon. Lineage (NCBI taxonomy): Eukaryota > Metazoa > Arthropoda > Malacostraca > Decapoda > Penaeidae > Penaeus > Penaeus monodon. The sequence continues at coordinate 2,648 of NW_023646229.1, forward strand.
AGGCCCGCTTGAAGAAGCGGAACTCGTGAGCGTGACGAGACACTGTCCCAGCTGCCAGATGTAGGCGCCTGGTAGGAGGTCGTACCCTGCGGCTGCGGAAGAGATGATTGTGGCCTGCCGTGCGATTTCTTTGTTGACGCTTTGCAGACCAAGCATCTGCAATCTACGTCAAGCAGGCAACCCTAGGACCTGCAGTGGGCGCTGCGAGGGCCTTGGGTTCGAGGCCTCCTGAAGGCAACCGTGGCCTAGGGCCAGCTGCTCAGTCCCCGCCGTGCCTCCGGGGGGGCCGTAAGGCTAAAGTGGAGAAGGTAGCATTGAGGACTGTGAGCCCGAGCACTTTCCAAGGCTTGTGTTGGGGCGCAGAAGTAGGGCACAGACTGATAGGCAGTGGTCAGAGAGGCGCGAAGGAACACGTCCCTCTCAACCGGACAGATCGATGCCTTCCACAGTGCTGCAGACTGTGGCAGTATTGTCCCATCCGAGTGGCTGTCCTAAGGCCTAAGCAAGTGGTACGAGGCCGGAAAACATCGGACAGGCTGGAGGAAGGGCCCGAAACCCAGCCGTCCTCGTTTTCCCCGGGCCCCGACCTTGGGTAGCTACCGTCGAACCATCACGATGCCAGTTGGAGTGCTAAGAAGATGGGAAGCCATGCCGCCTGACTTGGACACTTGGGACTGAGAGACCCTAGTGGCGCCTGATATGTTGGCCACTATGCGACTTCCAGACCACCACAGAGACTTTGTGGTGTCCACGGGCATTGTGTGCAGCTCAGGGGCCAGTGAGCTCGTATTGGCGGGGCGCACGGTGCAGCGGCTGCCGTTGTATGTGTCCGATCTGAGAGCACTGCTTGCTGGGCCTTGACTAACTGACGCGAGGAAGGCGTGTGTCGACCTTGACGGCAGCTGGTGAGGGTGCACGTGAGATGTGCCCTTATCTTTCCAGAGTTGGCTGTGCAGAGGTAGTTACGGCTGAGCGACTCACTTGCCCCCATGACAGAGTCTAGAATCCAGTGTTGACTGTCAGAGTGATACGTGGAGGTAGAGGGCCTCGTGGAGCCCATTCAAACTGCAGCTGGCTGATGGCGTAGAGTTGGGCGGAGCCTTGTTGGACCAGGGAGGGTTAGTTTAAGTGTGTAGCTAACTTCTCCAATAAGACCTGGAAGGTGCCAGCTGGTGCAATGCTGGGCACTTGTGGAGGAAGTGGAGCTCCAGAAGAGGTCGTCGGGAGCGAGAGTTGGTTTGGTGTGGGCCGTTGCCTGACTTCCGCGAGGACTTTGCACACCGGCTGTGGCTTACCATTGCTCATTGAATCTCTCCTGGGACATGGTGCAAAAGAAGATGACGTTAGCCCCGTAGCAGAGATGAGGACGTGGCAGACGCTGACCGACGTCAGTGGTGACCATGAGCAGGTCTTGGCATGAAGAATACCCCTCTGGTGCCACTGCCATCTACTGCCGCCCACCCCTCCTGCCGAGCGCCCCAGCGAAGAGCGAAGAAAGCCGCGCTGGATGAAAGATTTTTGTGTTGAGGCTATTTATTTAAATTTCTGGATTTTGTTTCAGGTTAGGTATGTCAGAGCAGACGGTCGTCTGCTTGATAGGGGGGAATATGCTACGCCAAGTGGGTCTTTGTCTCTGTGCGAACATGTGTTACATGAAAAGGATGACTGGGCATGTGTTTTAACATGAAGGGACTGGGGAAAACCTGACGCAACTGGCTGTGAGAGGAAGTGAGCGAAGGACCAGCAAAGAGACGCAGTTGGTTGCTGCTCCTGTGAAGACCTCATGTGCTGCCCTTGTGACGCTGATCTACTTTGTGTTGCCCTGTTTATAAGCTGTATCGGCAGTGTGACATGCTGGTTTCCCTGTATTGGGCCTATAGAAATATTTACGGAAATAAGGAAAGACTGTCATTTTGTGTTTAACTTCTGCCCTGCCTCGCACTTGGCGTTTCCTCTCCTGGTGTTCTGGGACGCTGTGGGTGTTTCGGTGCCTCTTGGAACTTTTCATGTTCACGCCCCTTTATATACCCCGTCCTGCCTAGCCTGCTGTGTTGGTGGCAGAGAGACGAGGCGACCGGCGTACAATCTTTATATATATATATATATATATAATATATCTATAATATATGTATATATATATATATTATATATATGCGAAATAGTAGAAGGTAGATGAGATGAGAAATTATGGTATAAGTAGTAAACGTATAGATGTCATAGTATTTCGGTGAAATCTTATAAACTTATTACTTTATATATATCTATATATATGATATATATATATAATATATGAGTATCTCATATATTATATATATGGTCAATAGGAAATCTCTATGAATATCTTAGATAAATATAGTGATATAAAGTAGAGTGTTTTATATATATATATATAGGGAATACATAGGAATATATATATATATATACTCTATATAAAATATATATATATATTCATAATAATCGTAAATTAATGTAATATATAGTAAAATAGAATCGGATAATATAATACTGTAATCTATTCTTCTTTTAACGGCAGCCGGAGCCGTGGATCACAGCATTGATACTTATTGGTAGTTTTGCACATGTTGGTGTATATGTTTCTTGGAGTGAATTACGTGGTAAGGTCCCCAATGATCCTTTCCAAGCAGGAAGAGTGCCAGTTTTACCCTTTTTTGGTAATATTTTATTTTTTTTTTAGGTAAGGTCATTCTCTCTATTTTATCCGGGCTTAAAGGGACCAGCACTGACTTGGGGCGGGCTGACCACCCAATGTCATAGGTAGCAAATCGGAGTTGAAAGTTTCCTTGCCAAGGGAACAACGCGCCGTGGCTTGGTTACTCGAGGACTCCTCGAAACGACAGATTGCACCGTTGTGACAGTCTGGAGTCCGACGCGCTAACCATTCTTCCACTGCGGCCCATATATATATATAATATATATATATATATATATATTAATATATATATATATATATATATTATATATATATAGATATATGATTATATATATATTATATATATTATATTTTTATATATTAATATATATATATATATATATATAAATATAATCATCATATATAGTATTATTATATAATATTTTATATATGATGATATATATAATGATATATTCATTTCATTCATTCATTTAACGGTAGGTTCATTCTGAGCCGCCGTGGTCACAGTTGATACCATTTGCAGTTTTCACGTTGTGATGATCTTGGAGTGAGTACGTGGTAGGTCCCCAGTTCCCTTTCCACGGAGAGTTGCCGGTGAGTTTACCTTTTTAGGTAATCAATTCTCTCTTATTTTGATCCGGGCTTGGACCAGCACTGACTTGGCTGGCTTGGCCACCCAGTGGCTATGCAGGCAATCGCGTGTTAAGTTCCTTGCCCCAGGGAACAACTCGTCGGTCGGTGACTCGAACCCTCGACTCAGATTGGCCGTCGTTACAGTCTTGAGTCCGACTCTCTAAACCATTCGAAACCGCTGCCTGACGATCATGTGCTTCCATTCATTTCCTGGCAATTTACGGCGGATGGTTTCCATTGCCTTCCGCCCGGTGTTTTTTTTTTTTTTTTTTTTTTTTTTTTTTTTTTTTTTTTTTTTTTTTTTTTTTTTTCGAGTCCCCATCTCTATTTCCCGGCACTGACTGGGCTGACTTGGTCCTAAACACCCCAGGGGCTAGCAGGCATCGATGTGAAGTTCTTGCCTATTTTAAAAAGGAAACAACGCGGCGGTCGAAATGACTCGGACCCTCGCCCGTCAGTTGCCGGTGTAAAAAAGGTCATGAAGACAGTCTTGAGATCCATGGTAACGGCTCTAACCATTTTCGGCCCACGTCAGAGCATGGCCCCATAAATATAAAATAATATAAAAATAATAGGGAATAAAAGGTGTAAAATAAGAATAAAGGGACTGTCTCTATGAAAGTCAAAGTATTATTAATAATAGGGTAGATAGGTGGGGAGTCGTAAAGTTAGTCTAGTCGAGTAATAACATTTAATAACTAGTAATAGTAGTATACTAATTATATAATATAATAACTTTAATATATATAGATATTATATAGTATAAAAGGAAGTAGTAGAGTATATGATATATCTATAATACAATAGGAGAGTCTCATACGTAATTTTTATTAATAGTATATATATCGGTATATAGAATAATAGATGAGGAATAAGTTAATAATAGTAGTCTATCATATCTATAATAATAATCGGAGAAAAGATCGAATTTTCTATATGATAGATATATATAGTAAGTAATATATAGTATAATCAGTATATTAAAATAAATATATATACTGAGGTAAAATATATAAGTGCTAGAACCTAGAGCAAACAAGCCACAAAGACACATTAATTTTAGTATACTCGTTGTTTTTTTAATTATTATATAATCTATATATATATTAGTTTCACATTCCGCTTGACTTTGTAACCTAAAAAACCAATTTTGATAACTTCCAGCATGCCCCTATTGAATCCTTCTATATATTTCTATTGTTGTCACATACACCTAACCATAGTAGAAAGATACTAATGACATGTACGATTATTCATATGTAGAATATAATTTCTCAACAGTAAATCATATAGAAAAAAAAACCATATAGCAAAGCATACAATATTTACCCTCTTTATAAACTGTAACAGATATAACAAGAATTTTGCAATGATATCATAATTATTAGTGGGTTTATCTGTATATCATTTCTGGCAAAAAAACAAATTAACTGCAACTCATGACATGACATGCAGAAAATTTACATGAAACAAAAATCGATCTATTACCGAAACGTAACAGCTCATAAATATAACTAAGAGATAAAGGTGAATCAAAATCATACACAAGCACAGATGGATTCGCATCACACACTGTTGAGCAGGATTTCTCTAACTTCCTTTTCCCATCAGTAATTCCGGATCTGGTATTGCATACATGCAACAAAATAAAACAACAGGGATACACTGCTTCTTCTAGCCAGATGCTGTAAGTTAGGCAAAGGTCCTGACTAGTGCCTAGTTTGGACTAAATGGAAGAGAGATGGTTATTCTCTGTGATGAGACTGTGTTCTGAGGTTTGGTGGTGCTCGGTAGCTGTGTCTTTCATGATCTAGCAGGAACATAATGTTCTGACTGCGCTGTACTCTTGGGTGACTGAATTGAAATCCTCGTTGTGACTGAAGGAGATTTTGTAATTCAAGGCAAACGAAACGTGGACTCCACGAGCCCTGTCACCTTTACGACACCATGTCACTGAAACGGGGAGGCCACAAGTCTTAGGAAAATTAATCTTTGCTGCTGCTGCATCTTTTGTGTGCTGAAATATCGAGCGTGGAGCTTTTTGCCCACGGCTACTTTTGGAGTGAACGCGGTAGTAATAATAAAATGGCGACAATATGTGTTATTGATGTAACAGGTACACTGGATGCTTGGAGGTGAGTAAGGTGGAGTGAATTTCTAGTGTATAAATAGATCAAGGTTCAAAATGGAGAAGAAAAAAAGGGGACTTTGTGGTTATTATGATACAATGGGCGGTGAGGGGTCCAGTTTAAGATTTATCCTCTGAAAACAGGGGCGCGCCTAACAACCATGTGACGCTTGAACAGTAGAAGATAAAGCAAAGTGAAGTTTGGACAATGGCAACACTGCCTCATGTAGAGTAGAGTTCAGTTACTTGTCTACTTCACTAAGTACAGGATAGTATGTGACAAACATTTAACCAGAAGTAGCGGGGGAATTACAAATGAGATATACATAAGGAATTGATAAGACGCGGCAAGAAAAAGGAAAACAGATATTGTTGTCAGAGGGTTAAATGTTGGAGGATAGGGAAATGTACTGAGGGGGGAGGGGAATACAACGGGGTATGAAGAGGATGAATTCGTCAAAAAATCTGACAGATGGTGGGTGGGTCATTAGCTGCCAGGGCGCAGTAATCAGAGAAGCAGGTCACAACCCGACGCAGGAGAAGCAGGGAACAGGACCCTATATTAATATGCATGCGTACAGAGTGTACACGGCATGTGGGGAACTCGCTGCCTTCGACAGGGAATAGTCAGAGGCAAGGGTTGGATAAAGGGGCAAGATAATGATATAGTCATGTCCATTCAACCTAGGAAATACTGGTGTGTAAAGGTGAACATTGTCAACGTATATAGCGTAAAAGTAGTGGTTACAGAGATGATATCTAAATGACATGAGATAACTAGGGCCAAAGAACAAACTGGACACAGGATAGCTTTCTACATAGTCGTGGGTGAGCGGGGGAGAGTATATAGGGTAGAGAAGGGTTATGTTAGCCAAAAGTGTAACAAAATCAGAGAAAGGAATGAGACCTTACACCTTTTGTGGATGAGTAGCTCTTCCACAAAGGCATGTTCGAGACAAACACTAGATTATGGATAAAAGGACACTTGGGAATTGTTTGGGACGAGTAGGTGCATGAAGTAGTGACTGATCAAAGGTGATTAAGCTGAGTGGCTGAGTGTGAGTAGAATTTAATCTAAACGTTGGTAAAAAAAAAAACACACTAACAAGGGAAAAATACAGTATTAGTGATCTGGAAAAGATGAGTAACTCTGTATACTGAAACCTGATAATCATAATCATCGAGGTTCTATAACTGGATTCATGAACTTCTATTTTTTGTCACTTCAGAGATAACACACGTTGGATTAATATATAATACCAAAAAAAATATGATTGTCTCGAAGACAAGAAGGTAGATAAATGTTAAAACTTAGTTTTCATATGTAGTTTGGATAGAAATCAATTTAAGTATGGGCTCAGTATATTCTTAGGTAAGATTCACAAAATATAATGAGTAAGAAAGGAACACCAGGGACAAGATAAGTACCGGATTAAGAGGCAACTAAGTTTAAAGCTTTTCAAAGTTAACATGAAAAATGAAAGTCCAGATCTCTGTGGTGTGTTGATAGTAGTGTGTGTAGTGTGGTGTGTGTGAGGGTTTGTGATGTGTGTGTGTTTGTTGTGTTTGTGTGTGGTGTGTGTGTATATGTGGTGTTGTGTGTGATGTTAGTGTGTTATATTGGTGTGTGTGTGTGTAAGTGTGTGGTTGTGTGTTGTGTGTGGTGGATAGTGTGTGTGATGTGGTTATTGCAAAAAAATGCATATTGTTATTGCGTGGCATAGTAATTATTGTGGTTGTGTGGTGAATGTGTGGTTGTGGGTAAATGTAGTGAATGTGTGGTGTGTTAATTGTTTTACATGCATAGTGGTGTGCGTGCTATGTGTTGCGGTGCTTGTGTTGTGCGTGCTTGTGTTGCTTGCTTAATATTGTTGCGTGACGTTGTGTTGCCATGCTTGTTGTTGCATGCATGTTGTTGCTGCAAAAGGATGTTGCATGAATGTTGTTAGGGTTTGTCTGTAGTTAGTGTGTGGAGTGTGCTATGTGCATGTGTGTGTAAATATTGTGTTGGGGGTTGAGTGAGTTGTGTGGATATAACGATGCTAAGTGTGGAGTGTTACTTATTTAATTGTTTCAACACGAAGACCTAAGCTCAAATGGTCCAGCGCTATATTTAACTTACTGATAACGTTATAATTGATGCACACTTAGCATACACATTTTAAATTAAAAGGATTCCATGCTCAATAGATCAGTTTTGGAACTGAACTTTTTGACATCTTTCCTCGCTATTTTGCGTCATTTGTTTTACTGTGTCCGCTCATCCTTTTTGTGTTCAATTTATATATCATCTTTACCTAACATCTGTCTGTAACTTAGTTGAAAAGCATATCACATCACCCCTCCTTCCAATGTAAGTCTATTTTTCGTATAGTCTCACTTTATAGCTCATATCTCTTGGAGAGGTGCCCATACTTGTGGCTGGTCTTTGACTCATTTCCTGTTGTCTATAAGCCGTTTTCAAGTGTGGACTCCATAACATGACCATTTCACATTCATCTGCAAATGTATTCGGTAACTACGTTGGCTTATGTTGTACCCTAAATCATTGATGAAAATATATAAACGAATATTTGGCACCAGATACCAATCTTAAAAATCTTTGCTAAGTAATCCCCCCCATGGAGTACTATATCCCTATTACTTAAGGTGCTCATCTGCTTTCATGAAGGGAAGTCTGTTGTCCATGGTCGAGAGTTTGCCTCTCTGCCAGGCTCTCCACAAAATATATATATATAATATATATATATTTATAATTTATAGATATATATATATATATAATATATATATATATATATATATATATATATATATATATATATAATAACAACAAATGCCACAAATACACATTAATTTTAGTATAATGTTGTTTTTTAATTAATTATATAATTCTATATATATATTATTTCACCATTCAGCTTGACGTTTGTAACCATAAAAACACAATTTATGATAACGTCCAGCATTCCCTTTGGAAGCCTTCTATATATTTCTATTTTGTTGTCACATACACCTAACAATAGTGAAAGATACTAATAACCATGTACAGTATTCATATGAAATATAATTTCTCACAGTAATCCATATATCAATATAAAAAATACAAAAAATATTTGACCCAATGTATACCTTTTTAACAGATATCAAGAAATTTTGCAATAATATCATATTAGTAATGGGTATCTTTATATCATTTCCTGGCAAAACAAAACAAAATTAACTGCAACTCATAAAATTACATGCAAAATTTTTACAATTAAAAAAAAAATAGATTCTAGTACCAAGTAACTCATTATACTATATGATCAAAAATCTCCAAACAATGATTCAGCATCAACACTGTTGAGCAGATCTCTAACTTCCTTTTCATCAGTTTCTGGATCTGGTTATTGCTATTAAAAAATAAAACACAGGATCACTGCTTGTTCTGCCAGATGCTGAAGTTGCATCCTGCTGTCCTGTTGGCCTAAAGGAAAAGAATGGTTTTCTCTGTGATGAACTGGTGTTCTGAGGTTGTTGTGCTCTTAGCTGTGGTCTTTCATGTCTAGCAGAATAATTTCTGACTGGAGCTGATACTCTTGGGTGACTGAATTGAAATCCTCTTGACTGAGGAGAGTTTGTAATGCCAGGCAAAACTGAACTGACTCCAGACTGCAACCTTGGACCATTTTCACTGACAGCAAGTCTTAAATTATTCTTGCTCTGCACTCTTGGCTGAAATTCTGAGCTGAGTTGTTGCCGCCTACTTTTGGAGACCTATAATTTGGCAATTGTTTTTGATTAAAGGACACTTGATTGGGGTGGGGTAAATTTTCTAGTTATAGAGTCATTCAAGGAAAAAAGGGATTGATTTATTCAATGGGATATCCATTATTTCATCCTCTTCCTCCTCCACAATTGCTCTTGAACAGGCTGCAGTTTTTGGGGGCAGCTGCTTCATTATATAATTCATTCTTGTCTACTTCACTAATCAGTGTTGTGACAACATTTCCAGAATCATCTGGGGTATAGATGGTAACAACAGTATTGAGAGTAATGTTGAGATAGTGCTTCCGTAGGTGTTTCTCTCGAAGTGGTTCTTACGCCAACAGGAGACAGAACAGTCACCCCACGCAGAAGCAGAACAGACCCTGTTTGCAGCACAGGTCCATACTCCTCCATCACTGAACTTGCAATTGTGGCATTCATTTCACCTGGAAAATACTGGTTATAAATTTCACTTTACTTTTACAGATAATGCATGTACACCAAATACACATTTTATTGTGTCGTAAGTTTGGTAAGGTTATTTACCAAATTGACAAATCAGAAAGAACCTGTACATTTTTTGTGATACTTCTTCCACTAAACTGTTCCATACAGTTTAGTAAAACATTTTGAATGCTAATAAAACTGATCAATATTAAAGGTCATGATTAATAATTTTAATACTTAAAAAACAACTAACATGAAACATACATAGTAATGATACTGAAAATGAGTAACTCTGTATAATGAACCTATATCAATAATCTCAGGTTCTAACCATTAATAACTTCTTTTTTTTCATCAATGCCATTTTATATATAAAAAAAAAAATATGTTTCTAGAAGCATAAATATATGTTATATTAGTTCTTGTATTTGGAAAATCATATTAGTTGCTAGTATATTCTTTAAATTCACAAATGTTAAAGACACCTACAATAAGTACCTTAGAGCAAAATAAATTTGCTTTTCAAAGTTCATAAAAATAAATCCAGATCTCTGTGTGTGTGTGTGTGTGTGTGTGTGTGGGTGTGTGTGTGTGTGTGTGTGTGTGTGTGTGTGTGTGTTGCATGCATGTGTTGCGTGCATGTGTTGTGTGTGTGTGTGTGTGTGTGTGTGTGTGTGTGTGTGTGTGTGTGTGTGTTGCATGCATGTGTTGCGTGCTTGTGTTGCGTGCTTGTGTTGCGTGCTTGTGTTGCATGCTTGTGTTGCATGCATGTGTTGCGTGCGTATGTTGCATGAATGTGTTATTTGTCTGTGTTGTGTGTGGAGTGTGCATATGTGCATGTGTGTGTTTGTGTTGTGGTTGAGTGAGTGGTGGGAGACGAATGCCTAAGTGTGGGAGTGTTCTTATTTAATTGTTTCAACACAGAAGACCTAAGCTCAGATGGTCCATCTGCTATATTTAAATTATTGTATAACTTTATAATTGATGCACACTTTTAGCATACACAATGTTAAATAGAAGAGGATTCCATGTCTCAATAGATCGGTTTGGGAAACTGAACTTTTTGACATCTTTCTCGCTATTTTGCTTCCAATTTTTTTTACTGTGTCCTCTCATCCTTTTTGTGTTCAAATTTATATAGTCATCTTTACCTAACTCTTTCTGTAACTTAGTTGAAAGCATAATCACATCACCCCTCTTCCAAGGTAAGTCCTATTTTCTGTAGTCTACCTTTATAGCTCATATCTCTTGGAGTAGGTGCCCATCTTGTGGCTGGTCTTTGAACTCTTTCCTGTTTGTCTATATCCTTTTTCAAGTGTGGACTCCATAACATGACAATTTCACTTCATCTGCAAATGTATTCAGTAACTACTTGGGCTTATGTTTGACCCTAAATCATTGATGAAAATAGTAAACATATTTGGCACCAAGACCAATCCTTAAAATACTTTGCTAATTACTCACCACCATGGAGTACTTCCCTATAATTAAGGTGCTCATCTGTCTTTCATGAAGGAAGTCTTTTGTCCATTCGAGGAGTTTGCCTCTCACTCCACCTAGGTGTCCTAATTTCCATAACATTCTTCTATGAGACATTTTATCAAATGCCTTTTTAAAGTTTAAGTATACACAAGCCATCCAGCCATCTCTTTCTTATATTATTTCATAAAAATGGAGATTTGCTACAGATGACTTTCCTTCACTAAGACCAAATTGTTTATGATATCATATCATGTTTTTCAAGTACTACACTCACTGTTTTCTAATTACCCTAAGAACCCAGTTAGATATCTCATCTGGTCTCTCTACTTTAGTCTTGTCTAACACCTTCAGTAGGTTTTTTATTTTATTCTTCTGATATTTTTGATATTCTGATTTATATTTTATGGATAAGTATCCATCCATAAAATGTAAATCACCTCGACCTGAATTTTTTCATTTGAAAGTATGGGTCCTAAACATACACTGACTAAAATTTCTCATTAACCCTTTGCCCGACAGGTGGCATGTACGTGCATGCCATGGCATGCCTGGACTATATGCTGGGTGACTTGTACATACATGCCATAGTGCGCATGTATGTATGGCCATGCCATGAGTCTTTTTTTACAATTATGGCAAAATATTAGTTTTTTGCCACCGAAAATGTGATTAAGTAGTTTTTAACACTTTCTCATTTTTCCTATACTATGCATTTCATAAAGGCTTCTCGGGCTTCCAAGGTTAGCATAAAAAAATGACGTTGATAATCGACTACGATTGGCTAGAGATATTACATAGTATTCACGAAGTGATGATGTAAAACCACGTGAAAATACTGATGTGTATTTTGGTAAAAAAATAATAATAATAATAAATAAGTAAAAAAAAAAAAAAAAAAAAAAAAACGTATTTATAAAAACACTGAACATAAAATTATATCTATATGGAAGTGATAATATAAACCTGTTGAAACTTAAGTTTATCTTATAAAATAACTTGGAAAAAAATGCAAAAGTAAATATGGCAAATAGAGACCTTAGAAAATAACAATACTGAAAATACAACATAGGTTCTTAGTATTACGAAGAAAAGGCAAGGGATGCTGGTATTGGGCATGAGCGGTCGCGCATGCTAGGGTGACGATATGAGCCCCCGGCAGCAGGGCCCGGGCCACTATTGATACCACGTGTCAGCAAAGGGTAAAGAATTTCACACATTTACTCCTCCTTAGTATACACACTGTTATTGTCTTTGATGACACTAATTTGATCTCTAATTTGAGTCTTACTAATTATAGAGTTAAGGAAGAGCTTTGGTTAATTTGTACATTTACTGATTATATCCTTTTCAAAGTCTAATTTTACCTCCCTCATGGTTTGGTGGGTAATGGTCAATGGTTAAAAGCAAAATATTTATGTGTTAGACATCAAAGGTCATGTAGCACTATAGAAGATATAGTACTAGAAAGGGTAGAGAGGGGAAAGCAGAGATATGGGCTGCAGTAAAATGTGGACAGGACAACAGAATGTGTACATAATTTTGCCAGCTAGTTGTTTTACTGTTCCAGATTGTATGACAAAGATAGGTAGATTCTCTTTTAACCAATTGGATCCTGTTGCATCACAGCAATCCTATCACAAAAAATCCGGGCATTATGCTTGCGTCAACAGCCGCTCTGCTGGGTGGTTGTTTGTAGACTGGGCGCACACGAACGTGTGCATGGTGACAAGGCTCTATGCCTCCTATTTGCAAATTTATTTACTCTTTTACAAATAAGCATCTTTAGCTTTTGGGCCATTTTCCTATCCATATTTGCTATTTGTTTTGTATTATCCAGATGGTAATAGTTTTTTTCTTTTGCACAGATTCCAATCATCTCTCTAGGTGGTCTACAACTCAGTGCAAGAAAAATAAAACTATATAACACTATGTTACTTTTGTCATTAAAAAAAAATTACGTCATATTCAATTTTCTGTAAAACAACTTGTGTTGCTACTCACGGAACTGGAATACAATACTGAGCATGGAAATGGCATCCTCCATGGAGCCATCGTTCTTCCAGTCAACCATTCACGGACATTTCATTCCACTCTCTTGCACCAATGGGAATAATGCAAAATCGTCAAATGAGTAAAATAAAACCTCCCAATAGGTTTGTGCATTTGTAGCAAGTCTTTTCCATCACCCCAGTCTTCAGCTGCAATGCTTACGAAGACAGGTTTGTGTCATTTAGCCTACAGCCAGATTTTCACCAGCCGGCGCATTGTTCCCCTAGACAAGGAACTTCACCTCGATTGTCTACCGTCATGGGAGTCCACAGTCCAGTGGCATGTTCCGTGCCAGTCCCAATTCAACCCGATGAATGGGGAGGGTTGACGGTAGGAAGGGCATCCGGTCGTAAAAACGTGCCAAACCAAAATGAAGATGCGGATACAAAAATCCTCACCAGTGACCCAAGATGAACATAGAAAAGCCAGTTGAAGAAAAAAAAAAAATGTTCATGTCACCCACCCCTCGACCTGAATTTTTCATGATGTGATGGTCATGTCACCCAGATCCGAGGGGTCAAAGAAGATAAGGGTTAATAGTTGATTTGGGATACACTGCTTGTAGTGACAACTGTTCCAGACTGCACATTTTAAGTGAAGCACATTGGTGCAATCAGAATTCACCATGGAACACACTTGGAGGTATAAGGTCTTGAGGTTTGGGGAATGGCTGTATCGAAAGTGTAGCAGCACAATACCACAACCTGAAGTTCAGTGTAGTTTCCCAGGTTGGGTCACACCAGGTCCACAGCCAAGTCAGTGCTCATTGGACAGCAGGCTCCCTCATTCCCTGTGCACTTACATAGCTCATGTGTACTTAAACTGCAGAATACAGAACCAAGAGCACCATTCCCTGGTCCTCCAACAGAACATGGTAATAGCAGCAGCAACACAAGAACTGCCTAGTCCTTAGCCGAACACAGACGGATCGGTCGATCCCTTGACCCACACTGCAGGCGCCGGCTTTGCAGCTAGGGATGCCACAATATCCATGAGGGTAACAGACAACGCCTCCTCGCTACAGGCAGAGGCAGTTGCTATCATGGGAGCACTGAGACACGCGTCCATGAGGAAAGGACACGTGGTCATACACACAGACTCCAAAGGAGCCGTCGGCTGTCTTCAGCAGCGCTCACCCACTGACAACATCTACCTCCTGACAACCATCCGCACAATAGCACAAAGGATGCTTGCTCAGGGTAGAAGAATTATCATAAACTGGGTTCCCAGCCATATAGGGATCAGAGGCAATGAGCTTGCTGACAGATTAGCCGAAATCGGCCGGGGTATGCCCCCAAATCCCATGATAATACATCAGAGCCAAAATTTACTTAGGAGGAAGTGTACGGTGGCGGCCAACTCCTTCCTCCTGCAGCTTCACAGAGAGGAACGAGACATTCCCCCTCGGCCAGCTGGTACTCAGATGCCACAGGCTATGAACCACTGGCACTCTCTGAAATAAACAACAGAGGTACCAAAGTCAGTCTGCACAGAATGCGCCTAGGTTACCACTGTGCATGGCAGATTATACAAACCATAGAACGTGAAGAGAGGTGTTGCATGCATTGCGGCGAGCCGAACGCCACAATGATACACTACTTGGAGAATTGCGTGCACACGCAATTCCTAGACAAACCCCACAGAACAAAAGCCGTCGTGCTGGTAAAGAGATTATGCGAGATGCTTACACCACAGCCATAAAAAGCTGACACAGGCCGGGCCATAAGTGAAAGGCCCGGGCGAAGCCAGAACTTCGCAAATCTCAAGCAAGCAAGTCCTTAGCCGACTGGGGAGCCTGCTGGCTCCCATATTGAACTCCATTTTACTTTCAGCACCCAGCCATTCCTGTGGGCACTCACACCCATAACAATCACTCCATAAAGAGATACTAGACCAGTCCAAATAGTAGATGCTAAACCATCTACTATATCAGCTCTTAACTGTAACTGTGAAACATTGAATAGCAAAACACTCTTCCGTGCTGATACAATGGAAGAAAAACCCACAATACAAAAACTAGATTTATTGAAAGTGAGACTACAGTTTTCGAAATACACCTGGATTCCATCTTCAGGTCTGAAGATGGAATCCAGGTGGATTCGAAACTGTAGTCTCACTTTCAACAAATCTAGTTTTCGTATTGTGGGTTTTCTTCCTGTGAAACATTGTGGCATATCTGGATGAGAAGGGGTATGGAGGGGTAGGAATAGTAGAATGAAGTGAAAGTAATGTAAGTGGGATGTGAAGTAGGTGAAAGGAGAACCGAAAGTGGTCTAGAACTGACAATGGAAGTCTAAATGGACAGAAAGGGAGCACAGAGAGAGGTCAAGGCAAAATGAAAATGATTACATGTGCATGTAAAGGGTGTGGGCAATCTGAATTAAGAATAATAAGGTCAGTTTGTGGAGAGGAAGTGTTCTATGGATCACCCACGGGAGATAGTGGTGGAATCACCCCAAAGAGCGTGATGGCAGTTAAAATCACCAACTATGAGAAAGGTGGCTGGAGTTGGGAAATTCGGAGTTTCAAAGGCAACAAAGTCAATGGGGTGGGGAGAAGAAGTAGACTGAAATAACTGTGATCCAGCTGTGAAGAAAGATGCAAATATATGTGCAAGGCACAGTGGTTTGAAAGGGAGGTATAACATAAGGCGTTTTCTGATGGATAAGTATAGACAAGACATAGGGGAGTGTGTGAGGAAGAGACAAAATAGTAATTGGGAACTGGTACAGGAGGATGTGTAAGAAAAGTCTCTTGGGGCAGATCATAGATGGGTTATAAGAAGAAAGGATATGACAAAGGCAACTTCTGTGAGAACAGAAACCGTGAATATTCCATTGTACAATAGCTATTATGAAGTTAATCTACGAGTAGGAGGAGGATGGATATTGGTAGTCACTCTGAGTGTGGAGGGGTGGGATTTGTGAAATTGGAGGGTGGATGATGGGTTTCTGTGTCAATTTGGTACTTGAGCAGATAGTTTTGAATATCTTCAAGAGTTTCTGCAATGGAGTTGGTTGGGGATTTTTGGGAAACAAAAATTTTCTTATGAGTGGGTGAAGAGGAAACTGGTGTCTGAGAAGCTGAGGCAGAGGTAGATGGAGTTGAATGTGTAGTAGGAGGAGTAGAAAATTTAAACACTCTGCTGCTTGTAGCACTAGGAGGTAGAGGGGCAAAGTGAGCGACATTATTGGAGCAGGGAGTAAGAGAAAAACCTCATCGACATGCTTCTTGTCTGGTTTCATGCAGAGTTAGGCCATGTCTGAATCTCAGAGTTGCCACCTCAGACTAAAACTTGTGAGTGGGGCAGCCGCTGTAAAATACACTTCAACAGACATGTGTGTGACTGTGCAGAGAACTTTGATTGATAATGATCAGTTTAGGACATAGAGGGCATCGGGCTATGGAGTGGCAGTGTTTGGCAGGATGTGGTCTAGAGGCCAACAATTCTGACAATGACGGGGGGAGGTTGATATGGTCGGACAGGGTTGGATTCTCCAGTAATGTAAACATTAAAGGGAAGGTCATGTCTATGGAAAGTTATCTTAGCAATGTTGGTGGGGATCTTATGATGGTCCCTGGGGGGAATGGTGTAGCATTGTAGTGATACCTCATCATAGTCCCTGAGGCAGGTGCATAAGTCTCCTCCAAATTCTGATCAATTTTTGTCACAAACAGGGTAAATTGTTGGGGAGATGGAGACAGTTCTGGTAAAATGATGAAGTTCAGCAGGAATGGGTTTGCTGGTGAAGTCTGTTAGGATAGATAATGCTTTAGCTTGGGTTTCTGATGCAACTGTGACAAGACAGGAGTGTTTGCCTACTTGGTAATACTGGAAGAGGAGAGTGTTGTCAGAGTAAGGAGCTGTGGGGGGATCATGAAAAATCGGTCCCATTTGGCAGAGCTAAACAGAGTATTTAAGATGTTTGTAGACGTGGAGGTAGTAGAAGGACAGAGACATGTGGAAGCGGGAGTAGTGTTGAGAGAGGTAGAATTGCGATGCTGATGCTGATAATAACAATAATAATAATAAAAATAATAATAATAATTTTAATGATGATTATAATAATAATAATGATGATTATAATAATAATAATGATGATTATAATAATAATATTAATAATGGAAATAATAACAACAATAAAAAAATAAATTAAAATATGAAGAAGTTACCTTTTTTTGTCTCTCAGCAAAGCTTGGGCATCAACATGAGTCACATCTAGATTCCGTAGCAAAAACCGCAAAAAAGGGCACTTTTCTCACTGCAGCCTGACCCCTCAAACTTGCTCTTCGAAGAACCCTTTTTAATGTTGAAGACTTCAAGAGGGCATTTGGGATTATTCTGGTCTAATTCTAAGTCATCTAACATCTGCTGCCATGGGCCACTGGTAAAATCATTTGCAGAATTCTGTGAACACACCGCTTCCTGAAATATAATAAAATATCATCATTGGAACTGCCTTCCAAGGCTGTTGAGCTCCTTCTACCCTTGTGGGTGACCGTTCACTCTCGAGGAGTTTTCTGCTCTAAGGGTCCCACACCCCATAACTAGCTATTCCCCACCAGGCATTACTCGGGTATTCCAAACTGGCTACGGGGAGGAACAGAACTTACTTCTGCTATATAAAAAGGAAGATAACTTAACCCAAAGTTTAAGGGGGCTGTTCATGGAAATAGCTAACCTCTTTATTTACTGGATAAAAACAGTGTATGATATATCTCTACTTTTACAAATTTATCACCTGCTACATCACAAATTCATAACTCAATGATTTGCAAAAAAAAAAGCATGTGCGTGCGCCATTCCTCGCCACTCCCCTCCATTTGTTACAAGGAATTTCACAAGAATTTCTCCATCCAAGAGACTATCTTAGATCATCCATGCTGGGTTCAAAAAGAGTGGTTTACTCACAACTCTATTTGGTAGACATGAAAAGTCTCTGATACTCTCGCCCTTTATAAGGTGTGAACAAGTGCCTAATTAGAAATCAGAATGCAATAGAAAACATGCTTACATATTTAGTTTATATCATAATGTAAATTTTGAGTAATTGGAGCTATACATTGACTTTTCCTTGAAAGAGGTATTGTTGGAAAGACTGGACAGTCTGCTACAATTTCTATTAATAAAATTTTTGAACACTGAAGGAATGTACAGAAATGTGAGAAAAAAAAGAAGGAATAATTATATATATATATATATATATATATATATATATATATATATATATATAAAATATATATATATATATAAAAATAATAATGCAATGGTCACTGTATACACATTACAAAAATCATAAATGAATGAAATCTGACTTTTTTTCTCTCTTTTTTAAAGAAGTTGGATATCAACAGCATGCCCCTCTAAGTAACAACAACAACAAAACTTTTACCTGAGGCACAGGAACTGGTGCAGCTTTCTTTTGTAGTTTTAGTACAGAGGATTCTGTTGCACTGGATCCCTTGAAAGTAATATTTTTTTGAATCAATGAACTGATACTCTGTAACACTATCACTTTATCCCATCTCTAACATTGTATATGCAAAAGATCTCTAAATATAGTCTAAACAGTTAAAGACATACTAAGAGCCTTACTTAGTAAGCCCATTACTACAATAACCAACAGATTTAATAAATCCTTACAAAGCTAATAATAACTGTTCCCTATCAGCATCTTCTTCCCTAGACTTGAGGATAAACCCTTGTTTGCCTCTCTCCTCCCGCATATGTTCACTTCTGCCACATAGTCCTAAACCACACACTCATTTTTATAGTTATTATTAGAAAAAGGCTGCAAGCATACAACTAACTTCAATATAGATGTGCTTTTAATTGTAAAATACATTTTTTTACTTACTGTCAATTAATTGTAGCCATATGTGCTATATGAAGGAATGTTCAAAACTGCTAAGTTATTTAGAAAATAAAGAAATAGTATATCACACAGGGGATGCATAGGATTCCAGAGCATATCAGTAAAGGTATATTGGCTTCACCCCCCATCTTAGAAATCCTTTCCTATTCCTGCAGGGACTCAACATAGATTCACAGTTCCCGCAAAACAAATACAAACAGGTGAACACAATTAAAGCATTGCTCCTAGCTTAAAACCTTCATCTAAACAGGTAAAATCTTTTGGACTTGTAACTCTGGTCATGTGAATAGCACAATTTGCAACAACACTAACTAAACAGCTAATTTATTGCATCTTTCTTTTCTCTTCAACAATTTTGGGGGATGATATCTTTCTTTAGCCTTAATTTTTTACCAAATAACATGCATTTCAATAGGTATACATACACATTCCTATTAAGTTTTAGTAACGAACAGTCCACACTCGGATTTTCCTACATCTTTAGACAATACCATCTGGATATGGAAGAGGACAAATAAATGCCATATATCTAGGATATGTTTTTAACAAGGTATCATGGCATAGGTAGACTTATGCACTTTATATACAATTAAACACAACTAAAATAAAGTATATACTAATTCTCAAAGTAGCCAAAATCTTACCAGGTCAGGGAAGATCCCTGCCGGTCCCCGGGAACTTCCTTTCTGAATCAGTGGTCCCCCAGGGCTCCTGATGGTGCATATGACGGGTGCATCTGGTTTGATGGGCATGGAAGATAGAGCAAAATTCTTCCCCTTTTGCTTGCTGGTAATCATTCCTGGTAATGATGATTGTGGCACCAATGTAAATTCATTATTTTCTGTACTATGAGTTTTTCCGCTAAAGGATGCACACGTCATGTCATCCTCAGATACGTCATGTGGCACCTTCCTCTTTTCTGACCGCAAAGTGGACATACTGTTATTTTTCACAGATTCCAGGAGAACCTTAGTTCTGAAACTGTCTTGTGATAAAGGATTATATTTTTTTGTCTCATTCAGTGTCTTGAGGATTTTTCTTCTGAAATCTACATTTCCATCACTAATTTTTTTTGAATTGACAGACCTACTATCTCCATCTGTATGCTGTCTAGGAGATAAGGATGGTTGAGGTGCTGTAAAAGCAGAATCTGGTGGCATGTTATCACCCTGTGATAGTTGGCCGCGGGACAGTACCTTCATTACCCAGTTCAAAAGGAAAATCATCACTAAAGTCAAAACTGTCATCAGTTACATACTTGCTGGCACATACATTTTTTTGTGGAACAAACTGTTTTTTTAAAACTTCTTACAAAACTTTCTTATCTGAAAACTTGCATTTAACAAGATTTGAGATACAGACTCATTTGTCTTAAAGCTCTCTCCAGCTGTCTCAATCTGCAACACATCTTGCAAGAAATCCTGTCAAACAAACAATAAATAGTTAATTTACTAAGTAAAACAACCATCTAAATACATAAATGCAAATAAAAGAGGGTGAAAAAAAGAGGTAGAGTAAGAGATGATGGCGATGAAGATGGGGTGGTGGTGGTGGTGGTGATAATGACAATGATATGATAATGATTATGTTAAATTTGATGATGATGGTAACAATGATAATGTGATGACAATATGATGATGTTGGAAATGATGTGTGTCACACCTTGTAGTTTTTTCCTTAGTGTCATATTTCCTATGTGAAGTGTTACCACACAACTACTTTTCTCCCTACCAGTGTCCAAGATGAAGTTGTGAGGTTGTGATTACTTCTGACCATTCATTGCACTCTTTTTCTTTCCAATGGCAGACTGGGTTTTAATACTTTTTTGTTATTCCCTTTTGTTATCTCTCTTCTCCTTGTTTCCACCCTTTTTAACCCTTTCCTGACGGGTAGTATTCATAGTGGCCCGGGCCCTGCTGCCGGGGGCTCATATCGTCACCCTAGCATGCGCGACCGTTCATGCCAAATACCAGCATCCCTTGCCTTTCTTCTGTAATACTACAAGCATATGTTGTATTTTCAGTTATCGTTATTTTCTAAAGTCTCTACTTGCCATATTTCCTGATAAATGAAGACTGAAGGATATTTTGTTGTTATATAGACTCCGTAGTTGATTATTATTCGCTATTTTTTTTTTTTTACAGTATAGGCTCATGTTTGAGCCGCCGTGGTCACAGCATGATACTTAATTGTAGTTTTCATGTTGTGATGCTCTTGGAGTGAGTACGTGGTAGGGTCCCCAGTTCCTTTCCACGGAGAGTGTCGGTGTTACCTTTTAGGTAATCATTCTCTCTATTTATCCGGGCTTGGGACCAGCACTGACTTGGGCTGGCTTGGCCACCCAGTGGCTAGGTAGGCAATCGAGGTGAAGTTCCTTACCCAAGGGAACAACACGCCGGTCGGTGACTCGAACCCTTGACCTCAGATTGCCGTCGTGACGGTGTTTGAGTTCGACGCTCTAACCATTCGGCCACCGTGGCCTTGACGATCATGGGCTTCCATGATTTTCTTGGCAATTTAGAGCGGTGGTTTGCCATTGCCTGCCGCCCAGTGTTTTTTTTTTTTTTTTTTTTTTTTTCCGAGTCACCATCACTATTTACCCGGCACTGGACATGGGCTGGCTTAACCACCAAGCGGCGAGGCAGGCAATCGAGGGAAGTTCCTTGCCCAAGGGAACAACGCGCCCGGGCCCGGGGACTCGAACCCTCGAACTCAGATTGCCGTCATGACAGTCTTGAGTCCGACGCTCTAACCATTCGGCCACCGCGGCCACAACGGTAGGTCACAGCATGATACTTAATTGTAGTTTTTAAAGTTGTGATGCTCTTGGAGTGAGTACGTGGTAGGGTCCCAGTTCCTTTCCACGGAGAGTGCCGGTGGTACCTTTTTAGGTAATTATTCTCTCTATTTATCCGGGCTTGGGACCAGCTGGCTGGCTTGGCCACCCAGTGGCTAGGTAGGCAATCAAGGTGAAGTTCCTTGCCCAAGGGAACAACGCGCCGGTCGGTGACTCGAACCCTCGAATTCAGATTGCCGTCGTGACAGTCTTGAGTCCGACACTCTAACCATTCGGCCACCGCGGCCTTGACGATCATGGGCTTCCATGATTTTTTCTTAGCAATTTAGAGCGGTGGTTTGCCATGCCTTCCGCCCGGTGTTTTTATCGAGTCACCATCTCTATTTACCCGGGACTGACATGAGCTGATATGTGTGTGTAGTGTATGTATAAATTCATGTATGTTTGTTTGTGTGTGTAGTGTATGTAATATTCATATATGTCTCTGTGTGTGTGTAGTGTATGTGTGCATGTAGTGTGTGTGTGTAGTGTATGTGTATATGTATGTGTGTGTAGTGTATGTATGTATATGTGTGTATATGTATGTGGTGTGTATGTATGTGTGGGGATTGTGTTGTGTGTGATTGTGTGTGATTGTGTGTGTTGTTGTGTGGGGTGTGTGTGTGTGTGTGTTTGTGTGTGTGTGTTTGTGTGTGTGTGTTTGTGTATGTGTGTGTTTGTATGTGTGTTTGTATGTGTGTTTGTATGGTGTGTGTATGTGTGTACGTGTGTGTACGTGTGTGGTGTGTGTGTGTGTGTGGTGTGTGTGTGTGTGTGTGTGTGTGTGTGTTGTGTGTGTGTGTGTGTGTGTGTGGTGTGTGTTTTATGGCATATACATAAGTCCATTTCTGTTACCAATAGACCACGTGGCTGTTTACCATGTGGCTCCAAATTCCAAATAAGAACCATTCACTCAGATATGGCTTAGATGACGATGTTATCTGACTTCACCTGACCCGACAGTTCGTGTTCAGCGTCTGGCACGGTAAGGTCGGCCTAGCCCTCCCCCTCTGGGCGGGATGACCTGACACGTGACCCCGCGCTCACCACTTTACCCATATAGACATCATCTTGTCTGTTCCCCCATACTGTGTGGTACTCTTAGCAATAAAGAGTGAAGCCATCAGACAAGTATCACTATCCCTGGAAAGCCATTTTACTAAGACTCATAGCCTTTTACAATCGGTGGCAGGGTGGTCGCTGCGTCCTTTCGGCTCGCAGCACGAACACAAAACTCCGAAGAAGGGCCCTTCCTCTTATTTCTTTTCCCTTTCTTTTTCTCCCATAAATGTGTTAAGCAGTTGCTTTTGTGGGTAAAAATGCTAAGTGACAGTAAATGGCACGTTCTCACACTATTCTCCTGACCTCAGATCGCATTAATGTCTGATCGCGGTATTTGGTCAACAAACATGAATATCTTTCGTTAGTTAATTAATTAGTTAATTAATTTCACTCGTTATTAGAGAAATATGTTGTTTTAATTGCAACAAATTTAACACGTTTGTGATTTTATCTTATCACGAATATCATTTCATTTTTATCTCGTTCCTCCCCTGGCCCCAACCTGACCTCACTTTTTCCCGGTCTGCTGGGATGAGGAAAAGGTCAACAGATAACCGTTTTTTCCCGTCTTGACCTTACTCACTTTTCTCTTTTCCAGTTAAACCTAGGGATTAACAGTAGCAACCGTTCATTGCTTTTTGGTGACCGTTCTACGGTGCTAGAAAGAGCTTGAACGCTTTTTATTAAATCAGTTTTTTTGTTTTAAAGCGTAGGATCTCCCTCCATATCATAGTGCTGTTTGCCCGTATTACCCGGGGTTGCGTAAAGCCAAATAATCTGCCTCCAACTTTAAAAAAGTAGGACGGTAAAACCTAATTTTTCCCTTCGATGGGCAACTTTAAGTGGTGTGCCCGCGGTTACGCCCATTAATTAACTAGGCTGGTTAAAATTCTAGAAAAATTATTCGCTTTTTAATACACCCTCCTCACCTCTTGAAGTCACTTGCATGTTTTGGGTAATTCCCAATGATCGTGTATGCTCAAACATGAGCATACCGTTTTTGTGAGATATGTAGGGATTTTCACAGCACCCATCACAGATATGCGAAAAGAGCAGGGTTTTTTATAGATTTTCCTGGCTCTGTTCACTTTTAGTGTATGCATTTTGGGAAGGTCCCCCCCCCCCTAAGGGGCCAAAAAGCAAAAGAAAAAGAAAGGGAACAGAGAAGCCGGTTATTTATATAACTTGCAGTTTTTAAATTAATTTTTATCTTTTTTTTTTTTCGTTTTGTGTTTTATTTGGCTTGACTCCAACCATCTCTGATAGATATGAGAGTAGATAGGGAAATGATAACGGCAATCCAAAAGGATTTACTTAACCCAAATTGTCGTCACACAAAGAAGAAATAAATTACTCGTCCTCATCACAACGACAAAAATTTCAGGCAAAAGAGATGCGTCATATATCTTACGCCGGCACTAAGGCAGCAACAAACCCTATTAAAGAAAAGGTGTCTTTTGTTCTGCATGGATGAGTGAGTGAGTGGGTGTGTGTGTAGTTTGTGTGTGTATGTGGGGGGGAGGGGGGTATGTAGTGTGTGTTGTGTGTGGTGTGTGTGTGTGTGTGTGTGTGTGTGTGTGTGTGTGTGTGTGTGTGTGTGGTTTTGTGGTGTGTGGGGTGTGTGTGTGTGTGTGTTTGTGTGTGTGTGTGTGTGTGTGCGTGTGTGTGTGTGTGTGGTGTGGTGTGTGTTGTAATGTGTGTGTGTGTGGGGGGGGGGGATGTATGTATGTGTGTGGTAGTTAGTTAGTGTGTGTGTGTGTGTGTGTGGTGTGTGTGTGGGGGGTGTGTGTGTGTGTGTGTGTGTGTGTGTGTTGTGTGTGGTGTGTGTTAGTGTGTGTGTGTGTGGGGTGTGGTGTGTGTTTTGTGTGTGTGTGGGGGGTGTGTGTGTGTGGTTGTGTGTGTGTGTGTGTGTGGGGTGTGTGTTGTGTGTGTGTGTGTGTGTGTGTGTGTGTGTGTGTGTGTGTGGTGTGTGTGTGGGGTGTGTGTGTGTGTTGTGTGTGTGTGTGTGTGTTTTTGTGTGTGTGTGTGTGTGTGTGTGGGGTGGGGTGTGTGTGTGTGTGTGGTGTGTGTGTGTGTAGTGTTGTGTGTGTGTGTGTGTGTGTGTGTGTGTGTGTGTGTGTTGATGTGTGTGTGTTAGTTTTTGTGTGTTGTGTGTGTGTGTGTGTGTGTGTGGTGTGTGTGTGTGTGTGGGGTTGGTGTGTGTGTTGGGGTGTGGTGTGTGGGTGTGTGTGGTGTGTGGGTATGTGGGTGGGTGTAGTGTGTGTGTGTGGTGTGTGGGTGTGTGTGTGGTGTGTGGGTGTGTGTGTGGTGTGTGTGTGTGTGTGTGTGGGGTGTGTGTGTGTGCGGGGGTGGGGTTGTGTGTGTGGTGTGTGCTGTGTGTGTGTGTGTGTGTGTGTGGGGTGTGTAGTGTGTGTGTGTGTGTGTGTGTGGTGTGTGGTGTGTGGTGTGAGTGTGTGGTGTAGTGTGGTGTGGTGTGTATGTGTGTGTGTGTGTGTGTGTAGTTGTGTGTGTGTGTGAGTGTTTTGTGTGTTGTGTGGGTGTGTGTGTGTGCGTGCGTGTGTGTTGTGGTGTTGTTGTGTGTGTGTGTGTGTGTGTGTGTGTGTGTGTGTGTAGTGTGTGTGGGGTGGTAGTGTGTGGTGTGGTGTGTGTGTGTGTGTGTGTGTGTGTGTGTGTAGTGTGTTTTGTGGGTGTGTGTGTTTTGTGTGTGTGTGTGTGTGTTTTGTGTGTGTTATGTTGTGTGTGTGGGGTGTGTGTGTGTGTGTGGTGTGTGTGGGGGTGTGTGTGGTGTGTGTAGTGGTGTGTGTGTGTGTTGTGTGTGTGTGTGGGGTGGTGTGTGTGTGTGTGTTGTTGTGTGTGTGTGTGTGTGTGTTGTGTGTGTGTGTGTGTCGTGTGTGTGTGGGTTGGTGTGTGTGGTGTGTGTGTTGTGTGTGTGTTTGTTATGTGTGTGTGTTGGTGTGTGTGTGTGTGTGTGGTGTGTGTTTGTGTGTGTGTGTGTGTGTGTGTGTGTTTTGGGGTTGTGTGTGGGGTGTGTGTGGTGTGTGTGTTGTGTGGTGTGTGTGTGTGTGTGTGTGTGTGTGTGTGTGTGGGGGTGTGTGTGTGTTTTTGGTTTGGTGTGTGTGTGTGTGGGGGGGTGTGTGGTGTGTGTGTGTGATGTTGGTGGGTGTGTGTGGTAGGTGGGGTGTTGTGTGTGTGTGTGTGTGTGTGTGTTGTGTGTGTGTGGGGTGTGTGTGGTGTGTGTGTGTGTGTGTGTGTGTGTTGGTGTTTTGTGTTTTGTGTGTGTGTGTGGGTGTGTGTGTGTGTGTGTGGTGTTTTGGGGTGGGGTGTGTGTGTGGTGTGGTGTGGTTTTGTTGTGTGTGTGTGTGTGTTTTTGGGTGTGTGTGTGTGTGTGTGTGTGTGTGTGTGTGTGTGGGGGGTGTGTGTGTGTGTGGTGGTGTGTGTGTTGGTGTGTGTGGTGTGTGTGTGTGTGTGTGTGTGTGTTGTTGTGTGTGTGTGTGTGGTGTGTTGGTGTGTGGTGTGTGTGGTTTTGTGTGTTTTGTGTGTTGTGTTTGTGTGTGTTTTGTGTGTGTGTGTTGTGTGTGTGTGGTGTGTAGTGTGTGTTGTGTATGTGTGTTGGTTGTGTTGTGTTGGTTGTTGTGTTTGTGTTGGTGTGTGTTGTGTGTGTTGTTTTAGTTTTCGTGTTTTTTGTGTTGTGTGTAGGGTGTGTGTGGTTGTGTGTGTGTGTTTGGGTGTGAGTTTCGGGTTGTGAGTGCTTGGGTTGTGTCGCT
This sequence comes from Penaeus monodon, assembly GCF_015228065.2. NCBI lineage: Eukaryota > Metazoa > Arthropoda > Malacostraca > Decapoda > Penaeidae > Penaeus > Penaeus monodon. The sequence continues at coordinate 29,343 of NW_023646229.1, forward strand.
GTAATTGTGTGTATTTTGTGTGTTTTTTTGTGTATTGTAGTTGTTTGTCGGTGTATGTGTAGTGAGTTGTGTTGTGTTTTGTGTTTGGTTTTGTGTGTGTGTTGTTGGTGTAAAAGGAATGGTTGGCGAATGAGTTCTGTGTTTTCGTGTTGTTTTTTTAAGTGGTTTGGTTTCTGGTCCCCTTTTTTTGCTGGTTGGTGTTTTGTGGGGTCATTTTGTGGCCTTTTTGTAACGTGTTTTGGTTTGAGGTAAAAGAAAAGTGTTAAAGCGACTTGTTGTTTTTTCTGAGGGTTCTTGGAATCGGGTTTCTTTTCGTTTTCTTGTAATTATTGTGTAGTTAGTGTTGCTTAAAAATAGTTTTGTTTTTTTTTTTTTTTGGGGGGGGGGGGGGATTTTTATTTTTTTTAAAAATTTATTGTTTTTTTTTTTGGGGGGTTTTTTTTTAACTTAAAAAAACTAATTAAAAAAAAAAAAAAAAAAAAAAAAAAAAAAAAAAAAAAAAAAATAAGCAAAAATAATTTATTTATATAAAATTTTTCTAAATTCCCTTTTTTTTCATTAATTTTTTATATTTTGTGTGGTTGTTAGTGTGTGTTGTAGTTGGTAGTTGGTAGTTTGTAGTTGTTTTAGTTTTTTTTTGTTGTGTAGTTGGTAGTTGTAAGTGTTGTAGTTAGTAGTTTGTAGTTGTAGTTGTAGGTTAATTGTAGTTTGGTTTTTTAAGTGTAGTTGTAGTTTGTAGTTTAGTAAATTTTAGTAATTAATAGAAGTAATGTAGTATAGTGAATGGTTTGTATTTTGTTTTCGTGTTGATTTCCCATTTTAACCAGTGTCATAAATTAAAACAGAAACATTTAGTAGTCATGGATCCTTTTTTATCACCAGTCGAGATATTGCCACAAAATAATTCATACCAACAGATCAAAACAGAAAGAATCATTATTCAGATGGAACTCTTTTACTGACTCACATCATCGTCAAAAAGTCTTCCTCCCCGCCAAACATGCTGGAAAAGGAGAAAAAGGAGGGAGCGACTTCCCTCGGCCGCCTTCGCCCGTCAGCTGTGCAGGTAAAAAAGGAGACACGTGAGCGCGGGGAAAGCGAGACGACAGAAAATCCGGCCTCGCCTATTTCCTTTCCCGCCTTCTTCCTTCTCGCGTACTTACTTGCCCTGATGTTTCGTGTTGCTCTAACGAATTCTAATAAAACCCTCTGTTTTTTGTTTTATTTTGTGGCATTTCACAGCCTTGTAGAAGTGAATTGTTGTGTTTGAGTTGTAATAAACGGAAACCAGTCGATACATAAAACATTTTGTATTTTTTTTTTCTTGAGGAGTAACCTATGAAAATAAAATGTCTTCACCTATTGTCTTGTGTTTTATCTTAAATTGACTTTAATCAATTATTTGCACTCATCTATCAAGTGGTTCTGGCGACTCTAAATAAATAAAAAAAAATTTAAAATGCGCACATTAAATTATATGTATTCTATCACGTTTTAACTTAAAAAAACGGAATTAGAGCAAAAATAATTTATTATATAATTCTATTTTTTAAAATATTGGATAAATTCCTTTGTTTCATATTAATCTTCTTTGTCGATATTTTGTTTGGAGGATAGATGTCACTAGTGTTTGTTGCTGTTTGTTTGTTTGTTGCCCTTTTCTTTTGACTGGGCTCCAAGGAAGGTGAATTTGGCAAGAAAGGTCGGGAAGCTCAAGAAGAACACCAGATCTTCTCAAATCCATGACATCACGATGACTCGAGGAGGTAATTCAACATTTGTTACTTTTCTCGTTTTTTTTTTTTTTTTAATAATGGGTTTTTGCCTTTTCACCCTTACCTTTTTCTTGCGGCCTTTTCTATCCCTTTTCCTTCGTTTCTTTTTTAGGTTTTGTTTTTTGTCATTATTTTCTTTTTGCCACATTATAATTCATTAGTATTAGTTTTCTCAATTATCAGTTCCTTACATTTTCTTCTTCTTTAATTTCTATTGAAGCATCCTTTTGTGGAAAGGATGAGGATTAGTAATGCATTCTTGGGAAATTATTTTATGTGCATAAACAATCAAACAAAGGTATTTGTTACTGAGAGGGACGCTCGGGGCGAAGTCCCAAGCCAGCGTACCAAGCGAACCCAAATCCAAACCAACCCCTTTTACCTTCTCTTCATTCCCTGCAGAGGGGGGCAAGCCCACCGTGTACCCCTTTGTTAGCACTTTGTGTCAGCTTCAGGGAAATGCAACTTTAAAAACTCTGGCTATGGAAGTGTTGTGAACTAAGTCTGAGCAGGACCTGCAGTGGATATTTTTGTCATTTCGTGGCAAATATGAGACTGCTGCAGCTTTACCTGTGTGTTGTTTATGACTTTTTTTTTTATACTCTATAAATGGCAGTGCCTTACGCTCCATGTGTCACTCTTGGTAACATAACCTCTGACAGTAGTGATGGTGCTGTTTACTAATGAGATTTGAGCCTCATTATGATATTTGTGTTTTATGATGTGTTACTGTATCCACTTTCAATAGTCACATGAGTGGTCCCAGGGAATAACATATAAATTTTCCTGTGGCATTTAAAAGAAAATTTAAACTCTTGCGATACTTACTTAGTTCTGTCCAATTCCACTGGGACTTTCTGTGTTTGTGTTGCCATCCTGGCAAAGGCCAAATCACCTGTGCCTATTCTGGTACAGCAGGGTTTGGGGGAGAGTTATTTTTACTCAGTTTCCCACAGCCCTTGTAGTATGAGGCATAAACTTGCCTGTAATGGACAGAATGACTGAAAATAAAACACTCATCATTACCTTTGCAAGTTGGGAATAAGAAAGTTGTGGCAATATTTTGATATACATTTACAGGAAAAAAGTGATGGCACTTAATAATCAGAGAGAAAAACTGTATTCCCTATAGAAAGAAATTATTACATAGGCAAAAAATAATGTTGGGAGTGAAGAACATAATTCGCGACAAATGTCATGCAAAAAGTAATCCACAGCGATTGGGTGAATGTCCAGGGGCAACCCCTGATAGGGAAATACAGCAATCATATGGGGGTCTGGATTTCCCAGGAATGGCTGGAGTAATCAGGAATGACGAATTCCCAATACTTTAAATTTATATAATTTTCCAGTGGAAGATAACAAGAGATTCACTCATATTACAGTGTTGATAATTGAAAGAAGGAATATTGATTGCAAGATTAAACAGCTGTCAAGCTGGAAAATTTAACTTATGCCTCTTCTTATATTTTCTTGCTCAGATTTTTTTTTTTTCCCTTTTCCTGTCTTTGAGGATTTGAACTAGGGGCCAATATGAGAAATTGGCTTAATTTTATTTGTTTATTTAAGCCTCATTAAACAGAATAGTTTCAGTTTCACAACAGTAGTATGGTAAAAGGTAAATGTTGCATGTAATTTTAGAACAAAAGAAAGTAAGGTTAATTTTTCCGAAAATGACACCGGCCCTTTCCTGACAATATTTTAATCATCAGATTTGTTTTCGTGAGTACACGAATCTGATTGATATTTAATTGCATTCTCCACCGACAATTTCTTATGTGATTTGATAAGTCCCATAGCAGGTGAAGTTAGATCAAAAAATTGTGGGGTAAAAAACAGGTTGAAATAAGAAGAAAAAAAGAACAGAAATTTTAAAAAACAAGCATAAAAAACACTTAAAATGGACAATAAAAATCTATGGACTTTCACCACCATCTTTCAAACTCTACGCCTGACACCAATTCGAAAAACTCAAACAGGAAACAAAACCCCAAAATCGTTCGCAAAAAATCTACTGGATTCACAAAAATTCCTTTGATCCCAAATTCTAAACAAAAACCCAAACCTAAATCTCGTGGATTTATACACTACGATCTACATATTCCCTAGCCAGGGGCTACGCCCCCGAACCCCCGTGGTATTGTATATGCCTAGCCAGGGGGCTAACCCCCCTGGACCCCCAGGGTAAAACGACATACCTTTATATCGCGAAACACTGAATGTTTCTTCGTTCCGTTCTATGGTCACAATTGCTTGGTTTCTAATCACTTTTTTTCGGCATTTGCGGCACTGGATGGGTTCAAATATCAGGGTGTAATAGAAACGAATGTCTATTTGTCCAGTATATCCACAAAAGGGCTTTAAAAATTACCCGGAATCGCACAGCACCCTTTAAAATAAAACATTGCTCACCGGCGTTTCTCACATAAAGGCGCGCTGGCTGGCAAATCTCTCGGTGGCAAAACGCGCATGCGGCACACGGTTATTGTACAGAATAGCATAAAACTCTTACCCAAACACAAAATGAGGAACAATAAAAGGAAAAGAAACATTATATACATGAAATTCGAGAAAATGGACGCTGATAATGACATAATATTCGTTCCCCACGAGCGAAATAGCAATACAAGGACTACTTGGTAATGAAATTCCGCGTCACATTTGTTTTGATTCTCACGAAGTAAACATGGAAGGGACTTAAGAAATGAAGGGGGCGAACTTTACTCTTGTCTGACCTATATCTCCCTTACTTTCGATTTGCACACGTTTTGCCATAGATGAAAAGGGGCCTTAGTTTTCGTCAAAGGGAACCACTCATACACTTGTTTTACTGTAGCTTGGTTGACTGCAAGGAAAATTTCTGAAAAAAGACTCTTTTCATCTATGGGATTAAACCTTCACAAGTTGATAATAAGAAAGTTGTGCAATACATAATACTTTGGTATACATTTACGGGGAAAATGTATCATAAAGGAAAGGAAAAAATTCACTCACTGTTATTATAAATATTCTGCATATGTAGAAAATAAAGTCAACAATGAAGAAAATAGGTTGCAACTAATGCACTGTATGTGAAGATCCAGGGCAGTGCCCCTGATAGGAAAAATGGTGATGTGGTGGGGGTTTTAGGAGCAAGCCCCCCAAATTGGGAATGTTTAGGTAAATACAGCAATGTTTGGAGGTGTCACTTTTTAGACAATTACCAATATTTCATTTAAAATAATTTGTGGAGAAAAATAATGAAAAATTCACACATATTACATATGAATAATTGAAACAAGATTAATAATTCAAGGTTGAATGGCTGTGTGAAACAAAAAAAAACAAAAAAAAAACCATTAAAACTGGTATAAAATGCTAACTGAATAATAGCTTGGATACATTGGGGAATAAAGACCTATGTTATCAAGGGTTTTATCTATCTATATCTGTTTTGTTATTATTAGGAATAGATTGTTAAAGTAATTTATAATCCCAATTTTTGTTGTTGTTACATGCACCAGTATTTAATTTACCCAAAACGTATGAAATGAAATAAAAAATTATTATGAATATGTAATAAAACATAAAATTATTTATGATTATATAAATCAATATGTTTATTTAAATATCTTACAGGTGTCGAGATATATGCCTAATGAATAAATAATGATGTATCTTGACATATATATGTCTTTGATATATGGAATGGGAATAAGGGAGGAGGAAAAGATCTTTGATTTGGCTAGATGAAATATACCATATAGTATACTAGAATCACTACTTCGCAATCAGCAAATTCACAGTCTCTACATCTAATTACAAGAAAGAGTCAGGAAAATACATCTGGCAAGGAGGGTCTACAAAAAAAATGAGAATATGGGGTTTTGCAAGATCAGTGGAGACAAGCATAGGAGGTTCCAATCACACTCATAAGGTAATTGATTTTAGTGACAGTTTTATTTAGAATGTAATGATAAATATTTAGCTTGTAAGTACATTTTGTATATTTCTAAAAGGGAGCAAGTTAGTGTGTATGAGCATAAAACAGACTGTTGTTTAGTTATACACCCCATGGAGGAAATTTACGCTTTCAAATTAACTCAATGTTATTCATTTTTATGGTTTGATATTCCATATTACAACTCTGAACATAACAATATTCTTTGAATATGTATGGAAAGGTTCATTTTATCAAGACAAGCAAGAAGCTGTAAGAATTGAGCAATGGGACCCTACCCGAGTTGATCCCATGCACATCCTTGATAATGGTTTTGGATGATTCTATAGTTTTTTTACATATTTTTAAGTGACAGGAGAAACAGGACTCAGAATATGTTATTTTCATCAATATTGTTACTATTGTAGGTTATTATGATATGGAAGTATTCATATATGTATTTCTATCCCTATTATTATTTCCAAAAATTAAATTTTTTTGATATCGTTTTTTTATAATTCTCAATGACATATTAATATATCTGACAAGCAGTTTCTAGAAATCACCCAAGAATTATACTAGACCACAGATGTCTTCATACCCAAATGATGGGTATTCCTGCTGTTATGCTTGGGACAGAATAACTAATATTTCAGATATACATTTTTTATTTATTTATTTATTTTTTTATTTATTTTTTTTTTTTGCTTTGCTTGCTTTGCTGGCTTTGGGGTTGGGGTTGCTTTGCTTTTGCTTTGTATATGATTGAAGAGACCAGTGGGG
>NW_023646230.1:0-7746 GCF_015228065.2 Penaeus monodon
AGGGGGAATTCTGATGCCTTCCAGCAGTGCTGCAAGGACTGTGGCAGTATGGTCACCATCCGAGTGCATGTCCTAAGGCTAAGGAAGTGGTACAGGCGGAAACTCGGACAGCTGGAGAAGGGGGCCGAAACCAGCCGTCCTCGTTCACCGGGTCCCGACTTGGGTAAGCTGCCGTCGAACCAGCACGATGCAGGTGGAGGGCTCAGTAGATGGGAAGCCATGCCGCCCTGACAGTGGACACTGGGGCTGAGAAGACCCTAGTGCGGCCTGATATGTTGGCCACTATGCGACTTCCAGACGCGCCACAGAGACTGTGTGGTGTCATGGGGCATTGTGTGCAGCTCAAGGGGCCAGTGGAGGCTCGTATTGGCGTGGGCAGCACGGTGCGTGGCTGCCGGTGTATGTGGCAGATCTGGACGAGCACTGCTTGCTGGGCCTTGACTACCTGACGCAGAGTAGGCATGTGTCGACCTTGGATGGAAGCTGGTGAGGGAGCACGGTGAAGATGTGCCCTTACTTCCAGAGGTTGGTTGTGCAGAGGTAGTTACGGCTGTGCGACTGCACCTTGCCTCCAGGACAGAGTCTAGAATCCGGTGTGACTGTCAAGAGTGATGCATAGAGTAAGAGGCCTCGTGGAGCCCATCCAAAACCTGCAGCTGTCTGATGGCGTAGCGGTTGGCGGAGCCTTCTTGGACCAGGGAAGGGGTTAGTTACAGTGTTGGTAGCTAACTTCTCCAATAAGGACCTGAAGGTGCCAGCTGGTGCAAAGCTGGGCACTGTGAGGAAGTGGAGCATCCAGAAGAGTCGTCGGGGAGCGAGGAGTTGGTTGGTGGGTGGGGCCGTTGCCTGACTTCCTCGAGGACTTGGCGCACCGGCTGTGGCATTACCATGGCCAGAAGCTACTCCTGGGCCATAGCGAAAAAGAAGATAACGTTAGCCCCAGTAGCGGCGATGAGGACGTGGCAGACGCTGACCGAGATGAGGACGAGCATTTTGGACGGTGAGGGCGATGCAACAGACGTCAATAGTGACCATGACCAGGTCTTGGGCAGAAATACCCCTCTGGGTGCCACTGCCAATCTACCACTGCCCACACCTCCTCCGGAGCGACCCCAGCGAGAACGAAGAAGCCACGCTGGATGAAAGATTTTTGTGTTTCTGAGAACTGATTTTCAATTACGGTTACTTTTGTTTGAAAGAATTTTGTTGTTGCTGAGACTAATTTATTTAAATTTTCTGTAGTTTTGTTTCAGGTTTAGGTATGTCAGAGCAGACGGGTCGTCTGCTTGATAGGGGGGGATAGTGCTACGCCAGTGGGTCTTATCTCTGTGCGAAACATGTGTTAAAATGAAAGGATGACCTGGGCATTTGTTACATGAAAAGGATCCTGGGCAAACATGACGCAACTGGCTGCGAGTGGAGGAGTGGAGGAACAAGCCAAGGGAGACGCGGTGGTGCTGCTGCTGTGAAGACCTCGTGTGTGCCCTTGTGACCTGATATACTCTGTGTTGCCCTGTTAAAAGCTGTATCGTGCAGTTTGATATGCTGGTTTCCCCTGTATTGTGCCTATAGAAAAGTGTACGATAAATAACTTGTCTAGGAAAGACTGTCATTTTGTGTTTATTTCGTGCCCTGCCTCGCCACCTGCATTTCCCCTCGTGGTGTTCTGGGACGCTGTGGTGCTCGGTGCCTCTTGGAGCTGTTCAGTGTTCACGACCCTGTGAATAGCACGCCGTCTGCCTAGCCTGCCTTGTGTTGGTGGCAGAGAACGAGGCGGCCGGCATAACAATATATATATACATATATGGGTATATATGTAATATACATAATTATACATATTTATATAGGAATATATATGCATATATAGATATACATGTAAATATTACTTAGGAAACAATAGTAAATTAATTTGTGTATATGTATATATATATAATATATATATATATATATATATATATATATAATATATATATATATATATATATATACATATATATGTATCTATATAATATATAAAGCACATTTATACATATCTATATATAATATAATTGCATATATGTATATACATATAAATATTAACAAACAAACATTAGTAAATTAATTCATCTACATGAATACACACACACACACACACACACACACACACACACACACACACACACACACATATATATATATATATATATATATTTTATATAATATATATATATATATATATATATATATACAAATCCACACACACACACACACACACATATATATGTATGCATAATATATATAATATATATATATATTATATATATATATATATATATATATTATATATATATATATATATATATATATATTATATATATATATATATATTATATATATATATATATATATCTATATATATATATATATATATATATATATATATATATTGTCAGGTTCTCCGTAAGGGATCAGACAGGGAAAGTAGCAAAGGCATGGGCGAACTTGATAAGCTTTTATTCATGCACGTGACCTACGACACTGGTATACAAACAGGAATACAGGCACCAGGCATGGGTTTACATAACCAAGTCACTACACTGCACACGATCACGAGCACTTTATAACAACAAAGTCCAATCACTGCACCACACACTAGTCACTATGTTTAGTCCACAAAAACACTTGAACAGGTGCTGTATCCACGGGGTACGTCGCGTGGCGGAGTGGGAGGTCGACTGCCGAAATTCCGGCGGATGCCTCTTTAATCCTTACCGACAGTGATAACGGCGACATCCTCGTTCCTCAGGCGGGGGAGATGATATATGTATGCATAATTATATAATACATAGGTAATATATATGTATATAAATACATACATATATATGTATATGTATATATGCATAGATACATCTGCATACACACACACACACACACACACATATATATAATATATATATATTATATATATATATATTATATATTTATATATATTATGTATTATTATATATATATATAATATATATATATTATATATATATTAATTATTATATATATATTATATTATTGTCAGTTCTCCGTAAAGGGATCAGATAGGGAAAGTAGCAAAGGCATGGGCGAACTTGATAGCCTTTATTCATGCACGTGGCATACAACACTGGTATACAAACGGAATACAGGCACGAGGCAATGGGTTTACATAACCAAGTCACTACACTGCACATGATCACGAGCACTTTATAACAACAAAGTCACATCACTGCACCACACACTAGTCACTATATTTAGTCCAAAAAAACACTTGAACAGGTGCTGTATCCACGGGGTACTCGCGTGGCGGGAGTGGGAGGTCGACTGCCGAAATTCCGGCGGATGCCTCTTTAATCCTTACCGACAGTGTTAACGGCGACATCCTCGTTCCTCAGGCGGGGGAGATGCCCAAATCACGCCTACCGAGCCCGAGTATACATCGCCGAAGGTCTAAGCATACCCGGGGCAAGTCATCTCCCCCCGCGAAGTAGCGCCCAATCACAGACGACTAGTGCTGTCCCGGCGGGCCCCTGAAATTGTACAATGTGTACAGCCGGCCACACTGTAGTAGCTTGGGACATCAGCCAGGTATGTGCTTCCGCAGCACACGACCGAGTGATCATAGGGGAGACTTCAATGCACACCACCCCATCCTGGCTCCCTGCAGGGCACTGGATGCGGCTGGCCATCACATGCCAACGTGCTTGAGACATTCCCCGAATCGCTCTCCTCAACAGCCAGGAGCCAATGCATGTCAGAGGAGGGTCGTAGACCTCACCCTGGCCACTGCGACTCTGGTGGAGAGGATTGACTAGTGTGTCAATGAGCCCGTCACAAAGTGACCATTATGGCACTATAACTACCCTCATGGATGTGGCCCACGAAATACCACGACCGAATCCAGATGGAAAACAGACAAGGCCAAACTGGCAGGCGTTTCCAAGCGCCTTGGCCCACTGTCTGAGAAGCAATGACCCATACAAATCAAAAATGTGGAAGTGCTACAAGCCAGACTTGTAAATGCCATTGATGAGGCCAGCCTCACTGACCAAAACCCAAAAACTCGGCCGGGGTCTAGGAGTCACAAGGACCCTAGTACTTCAATGACGAGATTAAGGAGGTCAACCACAGGGTAATATGTGCCGAAAACTTTCCGAAGGCAAGAACCCCCGAAAACCTACCCCTCCTAAAGGAGGCTGTCAGGGTGCCAAGGAAATTTGCCAGCAGAGTCAGGCAGGAAAAGTGGCTGGAATGGTGTGAGTCCTTCGATCACCATACCACCCTCTCAGAGCTATGGCAAAGGGTAAAGCAAGCCATAAGCCGCTCAGCCCTGAGATGCACACACCACGACCCCCTTCTGAGGCCAACAGACTGGCGCATAAGTTCTCTGCGAGAACAAGTAGCAACACCTGCCAGCCGAACTGAGGGAAAGACAGAACGCCTACAACCAGACAGACTTCTCACATCAGAGAAAGGGCAGCCGAACCCGATAACTCAGATGTTACTTTTCCCCTGAGGGAACTAAGAGTTGAATATAAAGCCAGTTGCAACACAGCCCCGGCTCTGACGAGATCTCGTACCCCATCATTTCCCACCTGGGACTGGTAGGTGAGCTTGCATTCCTGCAACTCATCAACAAGTCCTGGGAAACTTCCACTCTACCCCAGAGCGGGAAAGAGGGCTCCATATTCCCATCCCTAAACCAAAGGATCCGGGGAAGTACCGCCCATCTCTCTCCTCAGCTGTCTGGCCAAGACTGCCGAGAGGATGGTACTAAACCGGCTCCGATGGAAAAGGGGACCCCACACGAACCCTCCACGGGTTCACCAGGGCATGAGCACAGCGCCAGCATAGCCACGCTCCTGAGCACAATAACACAGGCACATCTGGGGTAGTATTCCTTGACCTGGAAAAGGGCTTTCGAATTGGCAAGTCCCTCTTGCCATTCAGGAGAGCCTGACCAAAAAGGAATCAGAGGTAAGCTCTTGGCTTGGATAGGTGACTACTTTACGAATAGAACACCAGAGTCAAATTCCAAGGTCACCTATCCAGCACATGACACTAGAGAATGGAACGCCACAGGTGGGGTTTCTCAGTCCAGCCCTTTTTAATACATTAATGTCCTTATCCTCAACATAACCTCCCATGGGGTGCAAGATCATCTATGCAATGATCTCGCTATCATCTCCACTGGACCACACTGCTAAACAAAGCCCCGCATTGTCTGGACCTGGTATCCGAGGAGTGTTGCAGGACAGGACTAAAGATCTCTGCAGCCAAATCCAAAGCCATGCTCTGAGACAGAGAGTTTTAAGGCACAAGTCTGAAAATCCAGGGAATGGACTTGGAGTGGATCCAGGACTACCTCTACCTTGGGGTAAGGTAGACCGGAAACCCTCTCCTTCCGCAAGGAGGTCCAGCACCTGGTGGACCGAACAAAGCAAGACTGTCTGTCATGAGAGCAATGAGTGGAAGACGCATGGGGCCAGACACAGAGTACTAAATCATTCTATGTACATGCTGTCAGGCCCCTTGTAGACTATGCTTCCCTCACTTTGATTGGCATTAAAAGAAAATATAAAGACCAACTGGAACAGTCCAAAATGAAGCCCCAGGGTCATTCTGGGTGCCCCAAGATGGGCGAAGGGCCTTAACTCCTAGTGGAGACAACCTTCTCCCCTTGGCCTCACGAAATTTATCTAACGGCAGCACAAATTTTTATCAAGGTCATCCAGCTCCCAGGAACCAAGCCTAAGCATAAATATTTAGACGCCTAGAACAAGATAACGAGCTGTTTTGCAAACAACTCCTGGCTGTCTCACCAGCCAGGGGGTTAATATTCCCTCAGCTCAAAGAACAGCTACTGGCCAAGGGGATGGACTCCCCTCACCCTGACTTTCTCGAAACTCCGCCGTGGGCACAAAACCTCGATAGAGTTCTCGGTCATGAGACTGGCAAGCAAAAAGAACGAATATTGTATGCCTCCCCCCCGGGGAGCAAACATATTACATGGATGGATCGGTCAATCCCTTGACCCACACTGCAGGCGTCAGCTTCGGGAGCAAGGGGTGCCACAAATCCATGAGGGTTTAAAAGACAACGCCTCCTCGCTACGGCAGAGGCAGTTGCTATCATGGGAGCTCTGAGCCACGGGGTCCCTGAGGGAAGGACACGTGGGCATACACACGGACTCCAAAGGAGCCGTCGACTGTCTTCAGCAGCACTCACCCACTGACAATATCTACCTTCTGATACCATCCTCACACTGGCACAGAGGATTCTTGCACAGGTAGAAGAATCATCATAAACTGAGTTCCCAGCCACATAGGGGTCAATGAGCTTGCTGACAGATTAGCCGAATTCGGCAGGTATGCCCCCCAATCCCATGATAATACATCAAGCCGAAAATTCTTAGGAGGGAAATGTAATGGTGACGGCCACCCCCCTTCCTCCTGCAGCTTCACAGAGAGGAAACGAGATCCTCCCCCCCGGCCAGCTGGTACTCAGATGCAAAAGGCTATGAACCCCTGGCACTCTCGAAAAAAACAAAAAGGTACCGAAGTCATTCTGCACAGAAAGCGCCCAGGTTACCACTGTGCATGGCAGATCATACAAACAATAGAACGTGAAGAGAGGTGTTGCATGCATTGCGGCGAGCCGAACGCCACACTTGTACATTACTTAGAGAATTTCGTGCATCGCAATTCCTAAGACAAAGCCCGCAGTACACAGCTGTCGTGCTAGTAAAGAGATTATCGAGTGCTTACACCACGGCTACAGGAGCGCCTGCTGGCAATCCACCTCCCCGGTAAGCACCAATGTCAGACAACAAATGAGACAACCATAAAAAGCTGACACAGGCCGTGCCATACTTGAAAGGCCCGGGCGAACCAAACTTCGCAAAACTCAAGCAAGCAGCAAGTAGTGCTGTCCCACGGGCTCGGGCAAACATTGCTAAGGACCACCGTGCCCTAGATGAACTTGACATCTCGCTCTATCTTCTTAAGATAAACTCCGGAGTGGATATTATCTTCAAACATCTTGGTCACAGAGACTTCCTGATCCTCCTAGCATGGTGCACTGTTGGGTCCCCCTGGCGAGTGTGCTCTGCTAAGAAAATCTGCCCTAAAGTTTTCACTTCCTTTGATCGATTGCATCTGGATCCGAAAGTTTCGCGGTACATGGGCCCCCCGCTGATCCTTGCGTTCCCACATGGTTGATGATCTGTTGAAGTATGAACCGTGTATTGTAGATATAAATACTGATTTCTTCACAGCCCCGACGGCAGCTAGACATTCCTTTTCCATGGGCCCAGTACCTCCTCTCATGGCTAGACAGCTTCTTACTGGCGTAGCTTACAGGGAACAATTCGCCATCCCATTCCTGTAGTAGGACAGCACCTATGCCCTGTCTGATGCATCAGTATGCAGGATGTATGAACGAGAATGATCGGGGAGCCTAAGAATGGGCTGATTATCACGGTGATTTGAGAGAGGAATATGCTGCTTCTTGAGGATCCTCCCATCGTACCCCATTCGGCTGCCCCCTCTTGTTAGGTCAGACAGGGGGCAGCAATGCTGGCATAGTTTGGCTATATACTGCCTATATATCCAGTCAAGCCAAGAAACATGCGCCTCTTTTTGTCTTAGGGCGGGGGTTGTCTAATCTTTACCAATTATCTTCTAATAGTCCCATGGTCCATAAGAGCACATGCCGTGACCCACCTTCGGTAGCCTGGGG
>NW_023646231.1:0-7745 GCF_015228065.2 Penaeus monodon
ACCCCCCGAAAAAAACTGCCAGACATTAGAGATGCCCTTGCATTGGGCGACACTACACCCCAAACCCGAAAAGTGGAAGTTGCATTAACAGGCTAAAAATCGGGCCCCAAAAAATGACCAGGGGCCCCGATGATGGCTAAAAAATGAAGCCTTTTGTGGGGAGCCAAGCCTTTAACGATCGCACATGTGTGGAAAGAGGGGTGCAACATTCTCGAACAAAGACGTATGTACTTGTCCCCCCCCCCAAAATACACTGAAAAGTATTGGGGGAAGATTGTGCATAAGGGTCTTATAATTTTCTTAGGAGACAAAATTTTTTCAAAAAAATTAATTATGCATATTTTTATGCAATCTTTTTTGCATTTAACTAATATTTATGTTTGGATTTTTAATCTATTTATTGTATTTTTGAGGTTATTTTAAGATTTTATTGTAATTTTTAAATTTTTAAAAATTTTAATTTTCATTTAAACAGGTATTCGCCGCTAATGCCCTTAGTTGTTGCGCGGCGAAAATTTTTAAAAAATAAACAATCAATCTCCCCCACACACCACCTGAAACCCAGCTCGGAAATTTGTCTTGGGAAAAGGGAAGGAACAATGGGGCACACCCCCAGAAACAAACTGCGGATTAGGTCCTTGGCAGGGGGGTACACATCCACCCTAACCAAAAAGGGAAGTTGGTTTAAACAAGACAAGAATCGGGCAACAAACACCATGGCCCGATGAGGCTAAAATTTGAAGCACTTTGTGGGGATGCCAAGACCCCTTAACGATCGCCATGTAGGGGAAAAGGGGGTTCAACTCTCGATCAAAAGGGATGTATTGGGGGGGAGGTTGTGACATAAGGGGCTTATTAGTTTCCTTTGGGGGAAATAATATTTTAATAAAATTTTAAATTTTGCTAAAGTTTTTTGCAAAATGTTATTTTCGAGCATAATATTTAGTTTTGTTATTAATATATTTTTTGTTCTGAGATATTTATTTATAAATTTTTTAAAAATTTTAATACTATCTACTAGGGATTTGCCGCTAATGAATTTCTTGACGTGGAGATAATTGAAATAATCAAACAATTAGTCATTCCAAATTTTTAGTTTTAAATTTTACACCAAATAGTGTTTTTTTCGGGGCACAATCCCAGTCATTTCACAGATTGATCTGTCCCTCTATGTCTGTCTCTTTGTCTTAATCTCTCTCTCTCTCTCCTATCTATCTATCTTTCTCTATCTCTACTCTATCTCTATCTCTATTCTATCTCTACTCTTCTCTCGCCCTCCTTCTCTTTCTCTCTCCTCTCTCTCTCCCCTTCTCCTCTCCTCTCTTCTCTCTCTCCTCTCTCCTCTCTCTCTCTTTTATAGCAAAATTGGGTTATTTAAGTATTTTTGAAAATTTAACGAGAGGCACTTTTGGGATTCCCCAAAATTCCCAGATCGTAAATAATTTCCCTTCTCCTGGGGGGTTTTGTGGGTTTTCGACTGAGCATGTATTTATGTTTAAAATATAAAAGGTACTGCAAGAGGAGCTGCACGGTGTAGGGGGCCCTCCTTAAAAACCACCCTGTTAATGTCAGTTTTCCAAAAAAAAAAAAAATAAAAAAATCTATGAACAAAACACCCTTTTAAAAGACATTCTAATGAAGATCAACAACTTTCTTAGAATCCCATACTTTGACAGTCAGTTCCTCATGGTTCATTGCTTTATTTGTAATCCCAAACTTTGCCTTGAAATTGATATAAACCCTGGGTGGCGGTACGTGTGTTTATTATTTAAAAACCAGAGCTATGTCTATTTGCAATTTATACATTTTGATCGATTTTAGCATGACTCTTCTTCTCTCAAGAACTTGGCATAGACATGCAGCTAGAAAAATAATCTGATATTATAATTTCTAGGAGTTGGGTATGGAGATGATTAATCTCTTTTTAGGAGTCACAAAATATACGGCTAGAAGTTTATTTACCATCCTGGCTATCTGCTCAAACGTGGGCAATCGTGATTACAGTTTTACATATATTTGACATAGTACAGTATTCTGTGACTACAGTAATTGTACATGATAACATAAAAATATAAATTATACATCATACAAAAAATATTACGTTGATATGCTTTTGCTACTCTGTTTACATACAGTTCTTTGTTTACGACATTTTTACATAGTAAATATAGGATATAGTACGAGTATAGTCTTTCAATGTAGCCAGATGAGAATGATTTCACATAGTGTCGTTTTGCCTATCATGTTAGGTGGCCGAAATGCTGTATCACACACATTTTCCGAATATATGTTCAAGCGTTCGATTGTTTTCCCTTCATTACACAATCTTACATCAAGCTTCATCGCCATTTTGCACCGTGTAGTTGCCAGATAGATTCTGTACCTAAACGTATTTTGATAACCACGTCACCTTGTCGGTTTGACCTTTCCTCCATCCATGGAGGAATTGCTGTCTCTATACTGACGTAGTGTCTATATCGGTACAGCTTTTCAGGTCTTGTCGTTGTCGATTTACTATTTCTCGTTATGAGAAATTTTAATATATATGCAACCACAAGAGCATCCCAAGACCTGTGTTCACAGTACTTTCTGCATCTTCTTCGCCAGTTTGTATACGTGGCGTGCTTGCATGCCAACATGAGTTTGGGAATTGCGCTTCTGTTTGCGTAATTTGTTACCCTTAATGCAGCTCACAATTTCTTCCATCGCCACCGCTTTGAAGATTTATGTCTCGAAGAGCACTTTTGAGAGTTCACAGAAAATACTCCAGAGGCCCAAGAACATTAAGAATCCGTTGCGAGGATTACCTGCAGCTCATTTGTGTAGTCGGGGCCCAGTTTTGTACTCTCATATTACTGATGTTATATAGCTTTATATACAATGCAAGCAACCAGCTTTGTATCCAGTACTATACGATCCGTCAGCGTACACTCATATCACACCATCGCCCATTGATTCTTGTGTTCCTTTACAGTTGCTAAACGTTGCACTTGCTGTTCTCAGCTGCCGAGGATAATCACCATGATCATTTACACTACCTCCAGGCTATTTTTCTGATTCCTTACACTGCACAAGTGCAGTGAATGGTAGTCTACCAACTTACCCTTATAAACCAGTAAAACATCTAGCGAGCTTTAACATTGAGACATGTTTTCTCCGCAGAACTTTCAAACAGTTTCATCTCTCGCCAGAGTCCTCTCTTTAGATGAGGGAATCAGGTCTACATCATGTTACGTCCCCGAGATATTATTTACTTATTGACACATCTAATCTCCTGGTCATCTATGCTAAAAGTGGGTGGGGTATGATACATGTTGCAGAGCCATGTTTTTCAGCGAGATGACTAATCCACACTCATGAGCCTTTGCTGTGATTCTGTCTGAGAACTTTTTGCATCCTCTCTTGTGATGATGCTCGAAACAGTATTCACGAGCAAGCATATAATGGTCACCATCCCAAGTGGATATCGCACCAGTTTGTGAATGAGGTACATTGACAGCAATGGCTGGAACTCGTCCCTGTAAGCGTCCAAGTCAAAAGTTGTGA
Source organism: Penaeus monodon (assembly GCF_015228065.2). NCBI lineage: Eukaryota > Metazoa > Arthropoda > Malacostraca > Decapoda > Penaeidae > Penaeus > Penaeus monodon. The sequence continues at coordinate 3,547 of NW_023646231.1, forward strand.
GGTAACTTTCACTACCTGAACAAGACATGAACAAATTATCCTTCCTAGAACTTTGCTTACACATGAGGTTAGTGAAATTGGTCGGTATTTATCAGTGTTTGATTTCGGTATAGGGATGATTAGACTGCGCGTCCATGGGCCAGGCAGAATACCTTGTGACAACTTAACTGTATAGGTGCAAAAGGGAATTACCAGATACCTGAGCTATAAGACGGAGGACACTATAGGTGTATCAGAACATCCATTCTCAGTGGCAAATTTATGCGCAATTTTAGACTGACTAAGGTGATCCTGAATATTTTTGGGAAGTGAGCTCAATTTGGAAGCTCCAGCCCATGACTATGGAGCGTATCTGCTTGTGCAAGAGGACTATGGAACTGGGGGTGTTATTTGGTTGCCTGAGAGTCGATTAATTTTTATTCCCAGACCTCAGACATTGAAATGTTATTGTTAATGCTTTGTAGGAAATGTTCAAAGTGTTCATTTCAGAAATGAGTTTTAAATTCCCGTAGATTTTGTTAGCCTAAGAAACTGATAAGGTTATCATGGGTATTGTCTTTCTTGTAGATATCGAAAAGCTCTGAATCGCTTTTGTTCCCTTAATAGTGTAGGGTCACCGACCCACTTAGGTTGTTTGGAGCGTTGTGAGTTGTTACTGTTGAAGGTTTTCTTTGGACAGACCCAGGTGTTGTAGTAATCAGTGACCACATTCGTCATGTCCATGGAAAATTTATCAACACTCGTTACTGTGTAATCTTTATAAAAGTCATAAATACGTGATTTAAAGTAGTGCTCAAGAAAAGGAGAAATAGAAATTGTAAGCCTATTTGTTTTTGCAGATTAACTATTATCAACAGCGTATCTCGTTATTATTGCAAAGTGGTCACTGATTAGCTCTGTTGCAAGCATGCTTCTGACGTTTCCATGCACAAGATCCCTTCCTATTACATAATCTAGCCTGCCCCCGCCACGTGAGTTGCTGTCTGTATCATATCTGTCATTAAGATCTATTGTTCCAAATGATCGAACTCTTTGCCATGATTCATTGCATTGACAATCTCCAAAGTATACAATCTAGACATAAATCTCCTATGCAGTTGTTCCTGATTCTGAAAGTGTGGGCAGTGAATCAGTCTGAACTTTCTACACCTTGCATATACATGGTACAGAGGTACAAACCCGAGGCTGTTCGAATATGTAAATGGTGACTATGCACTTATTTCATCAGACTGCTGCACAACTTATGCGATGGTGTCATTGACATAAGTCAATAGTCCGGCATTTCTGTGTTCGTTTAAGGAGTGGTGCCTCTAATTCTAGGTGATTTTATTTTGTGGTGATGTTTTTCTAGGCCTCTGTAAACAGATAATATCAACATATTGCTATGAATATAGTAAAGCAAGTCATGTAACTCTACGGTTGACACCACATATATTCATGAAAGAAGTAATGTGTTTTCTTGTCCCCCTCACACCCTATGCATATACATAAGTCCTTTCTGTTACCCCTGACACGTGGCTCAGTCCAAATAGAAACTTCACTCGCGAGGGTAGATGACGATGTATCGACTCGCCTGACCTCTGGGCAGTTACTGACATGTGACCGCATTACCCCCGACATCGTCTCATGTGTTCCATACTGTGTGGTATCTTACAATAGAGTTACAACGTATACCAGTATCACTACTTCAGAGCCACTGTACCAGAGTACTCATAGACTCTTACTGAAGGGCGGGCACTGCGTCCCATTGTCAGCATGAACACACCACCCCCGAAGAAAAGCCGCTCGACCGCTACAAGACATGCCCTCTAAAAACCATCGTAAGTACACGTTGGGCCCTTTCACCTATTTCGATTGCCTTTCTTCATCGCCAAATGTGTTGAAGCCTGTTTTGTGTAAAAATGCAGTGACAAAATGGCATGTTCTCACACTATTCTTTTGACCTCAGATCGCATTAACCGTGTGATCACAGTATGTGGTCAACAAACATGAATATCGTTCATTAGTTAAGTAGTTAATTAATTTCTCTTGTATTAGAGATTTATGTTGTTTCATCTGCAACGAATTTAACGCGAATATCATTTTTTTTTATCTCGTTCTCCCTCGCTCCGACCTGACCGCTCCTTTTCGTTCACTTGAAAAGAAAAGGTCAATAGATGACGTTGTTTATCCCTCTTGACCTGACCTCGCTTTCTCTTTTCCCGGTCGGTGGCGATGTGGAAAGGGTAAAGAGATGTTGTTTTATAACACCTAAGGGACTAACTGTAGCACGGTTACATTGCTTATTGGTGACACGTTCTATCGGCGCTAGGACGGAGCTTTTAACGCAATTTTATTAAAATGTATTATATTGAATATAGCGTAGGATCTCCCCCATATCATAGTGCACAGGATTGCCCGATATTACCCGGGGTTGCGTAAACACCTAATAGATCTGCGCTCCGACGTTCGATAAGTAGGTACAGGTAAAACCGAAATTATTCGTTCGATCGGCATCTTTGAGTCGGTGTGACCGCTGTCACATACTTAAATTAATGTAGGACTAGGGTTTAAGCTAGAACAATTATTCACTTATTAATCACACCCTTCTCACCCTCTTGAAGTCGCTTGCATGTTTTGGGTAATTCCCAGGCGATCGTGTGATTCATAGGTATCCTTAGGGATTGTCACGAGCACCCATCACAGATACACTGAAAAGAGCAGGTTATTTATAGATTTTCCTGGCTCCGTTTGCTTCAGTGTACGGCATTTTGGGTATAGGATCCCCTCGTGATGAAGGCTAACGTGCATAGCTAGACTACCTCAGCAATTCAGATTTTCTGACCCCAAGAAGATTTGCTTGCTAAAAAGTTGGCGAATATTTTTTTCACATCACCATTCATTCATGCGTACATTCTGTGCATATCATTAAATGTTGAATTCAATGTGGTAGTTGAAATAATTTTATGTAGCTAGCATTGCTAATTTATCTCAGTTTGTAATATTGAACGTTAATATTCGTGTTTGTGATTCATTCTCTGTGTGAGGTCACTTTCATTTTCACTCTCATTCACACACACACACACTTACTGACTCACTCACCACTCATCACGCAGAACAAAAGACACTGAAACCTTTTCGTTATAGGTTTCAGCCCACAATTTTGACTCTTACATGATGTACAAATTACATTTATTTCTTCTCTGTGTGACGACAATTGGTTCAAGTAAATCCTTGCGGACTGCCGTTGTCGTTTCCCTTATCTACTATCATATCTATCAGAAACGGTTGGTAGATCAAGCCAGGTCCATGCGGATCGCTCCATGCGGATCGCTAGTGATGTCTCCCTCTCCTATTTTCTTCTTTATCTTGATGAAAATAAAACACACCACACACACAAATATATATATATATATATATATATATATATATATATATATATATATATATATATATTAAACATCAAAATTAAAAACCACAAATATTTATAAATAACCGGCTAGTGGTACTTAACACACCCTCTTCTCTGTTGCCTTTCTTTTTCTCTTACTTCTGCCTTACGTGTAATGATCTGGTTCCCGACTATATGTTGCAGTCGGTACCGACGATAACTGACACGGCAACGAAGGAGGACCCTGCTGCAGAACCGTCACCTTAGGATGCTGTGGGAAGGACGTCACCGGAAGATCGCCATAGGCCCGCAGACCAGGATGTTCGTCAGAGCTGGTGTTAAGCCTTCCCATGATGTAGTGGTGGGCGCTGCCTGCAAGACGCCTGTAGATCCAGCGAAGAACCAGAACTTGCCAGAGCAGGTACCAGTCGCCCCAGGATGCTATGGATGGGCGACACCTGTAGGACGCCCACAGATCAGTCAACTCCAGGAGTTCGTCAAGTGCGGTATCAGCCGCCCTGAATTGCGCCTTCCTGACTCCTGTGGTCCAGATAAAATTACGAGGACGAGACGAGCATGCCGCCGAGAAGGACCTGGACGAGAATCTAGTGAGGAAGTGTGGACGAGGACGCCGCCGAGTTAGGCCTGGACGAGGACTACGAGGAAGTCTAGACGAATCCGAAGTCAAGGAGGACCTGTGCAAGACCTTCGAGGACATGTGGATGTCGAGGACAGACAGATTACACCAAGGACCAGGAAGAAGAGGACACGGGATGAGGATACACCAGGACAACGCACCGAGACGACCAGCATTATACCCCCAAAAATT
>NW_023646232.1:0-2500 GCF_015228065.2 Penaeus monodon
TCTCACCATCAATACATCATCCACTCATCATCTCATCTCATCATCATCATCTCATCACATATCATTCATCATTTCATTACTTTATTTTCATATTTTTTTGTTTTTTGTTTCATTTTTATTGTAATTTTATCATTATTATTTTTTTTGGGATCATTATTATTGTTATTGTTATCATTATTTTGTGTTATTGTTATCTTATTAGGTTATTGGTATCTTTATCATTATTATTGTTATTGTTTTGCTATAACTACTATACTATTCTTTTTAAAAATTTTAATAATGAATATTGTTATTATTATTATTATTATTATTTTATTTTATTTTTATTTTATTGTTATTATTATTATTATTATATTATTTTATCATCTCATCATTTGATTTTAATAGTTTTAATATTATCATCATTATTATTATTATTTATTTTCTTTATTGTTGCTCTTATTATTATTATTATCATTATTATTATCATTATTATTTTTTGAATAGGATTATTTAATTTTCATATCATAATCATCTATCATCATCACATCATCATCATCATCTCTCATCATTATCTATCATCTATCATCCCATCATCATCATCATCATCATCTATTTAAAATTTTTGCATCGTTTTTTATTGTAATTTCACCATTTTATTGTTTAAAGATCTTATTATTGTTATTGTTACATTATTATTGTTACTGTTATCGTTTTATTATTATTGTTATCATTATTAATGTTATTGTTATTGATACTACTACTACTACTCTACTACTATTCTTATCATTTTAATAATAAATATTATTATTATTATTATTATTATTATTATTATTATTTTTTATTATTTTTATTATTATTGTTTTTTTATTTTTGGGTTTAATTATTTCTATTATTATTATTTTATTATCATTTTGTTATTAAAATTTTGTTTACTATTTTATTATTATTTTATTATTATTATTATTATTATTATTATTTATTATTTTTATTTTTATTTTATTATTACAATTCATAAAACAAATATAACTATTATATTACTATTATTATTTTTTATTTTTATGATTATCATTATAGTTATCATTTCCATTATTGTTTTGCTGTCATTATTTTTATCTTATTGTCATTTACTATTTTTATTTTTTTTTATTACTATTTTTTATTATTATTATTTTTTATTTTTATTATATTATTTTATTATTATTATTATTATTTTATTTTTTATTATTTTATTATTATTATTATTATTTTTACTATCATCATCATTATTATTATTGTTATTATTATCATTATTATTACAAAAATAACAGTTATTTAAAGATAATGAAAAAAAAAACTAATAATTATAATAAAAAAAAAACTAATAAAAATAAAATATAGTAACAATAACAATAATGATACTACTACTACTACTATAATAATGCTAATAATAAGATAAAAGTTATTATAAATAATAAAAATAATAATTGTCATCATCATTATTGTGGTTCCTGTCATTATTATTATTATTATTATTATTATTATCATTATTATTATTATTTTACATTATTATTATTATTTTCATTATTATTATTATTATATTATTATTATATTATTTTTAATTATTATTATTTATTATTACTATTATTATTTTTATTATTATTATTTATTATTTTTATTACTATTATCATTATTTTCATAATTGTTATTATAATAATAACACCAACAACAACAATAATAATAATAAAAAAAAAAAAAAAAATAATAATTTAAAAATTATAATAATAATAATATAATAATAAAATATAGATAATAATAATAATTTCATAATAATAATTATAATTAACAATTAAGATTATAATTATAATTAAATTATAATTATAATTATAATAATTTTTATGCTACTACTACTACTACTATAATAATAAACATAATAATAATAAAATAATAATAATATACTAATAATAAATACTAATATAATTTAAAAATAATATAATATATAATTAATAATAATAATAATAATAGATAATAATAATAATAAATAAAATAAAATAATAATATAATAATAATAATAATAATAATTAATTTTTATTATTATTATTTTTACTTTTATTACTACTAAATTTTTATAATTGTTATTATTATTATTGTTATTATTATTATTTTATTATTATTATTTTATTTTCATTCTTATTATTATTATTAAACATTATTGCATTTATTCTAATAATCAAAATTATTATCATTATCATCTTGTTATTATTGGTTGCTGGGTTGCTGTTATTTTTGTCATTACTATTGTTTTTTTATATATTATTACTATTATTAATATTATTTTTTATTATTATTATTATTATTATTATTTTTATTGTTTTTTATCACTATTATTATTATTATTATTGTTTTTTATTATTATTATTATATTTGTTTTAAAATTATTATTATTTTTTATCATTATCATTACTGTCACTGTTATTATCATCCATTATTATATAAATTATTATTATTATCATCATTTATTATATTATTATTAACATTATTA
>NW_023646234.1:0-7743 GCF_015228065.2 Penaeus monodon
CCCCCCCCCCCCCCCCCGCCCGCCCCCCCCCCAGCCCCCGGCCCCCCCCCCAAAACCCCCCCCCCCCCATTCCCCCCCGGGGGGGGAAAACCCCCCGAAAAAAGGCAAAAACCCCTTTAAAAATTTTTTTTTTTGGACTTTTTTTTCCCCCCCCGCTTCCCCCCCCAAAAGGCCCCCCCAGGGCAATGGGAAGTCCCCCTGATCAAAAAACCCCCCCCTTTCCCCCAGGGTTTTTAAGGAGGGTGGGAAAAAAAAAACTAAATTTTAAAAAAATTTTAAATAAGATTAAAAAGGATAAATAAAAGGCGGGAAAGATAATAGATTTTGAAAATTGCCCCCAAAAAAAAGGGGGGTTTTCGCCCTACCAGGAACCCCAAAAAAGAGGCCCAAAAAAAGCGGTCTTTTTAAAACTGCTTTTTGGTTTTTTTTTTCCCCCTTTCTTTTTTTTTATAAAAGTTTTAAAGGTTTTTTTTTTTTTTCCCCCTTAAATTTTTTTTTTTTTTTTCGTATTTAAAACATTTTCAATTGTTTTGTTTTTTTTTTTTTTTTTTTTTTTCCCAAAAATTTTTCACTATCCCTTGAAAATTGTTTTTTTATTTAGTTTTTAAAACATTTTCGGTTTTTTTAAAAATTTTTTTACTAATTTTTTTAATCCCTTTTATTTTATTTTAACCCAAAAATTTTTTTAATTATTAAAAAAAATTTAATATCAATTTTTCATTAAAAATTTATTTTATTAATTATTTATTTTTTATCCCCCTTTTCCCAAAATTTTTTAATTTTTTTTTTTTTATTATTTTTTTTTTTAATTTTTTTGTTTTTATTTTATCATTTTTTATTAAAATTTTTTGTTATTTTTCCAAATTTTTTTAAAATTTTTTTTATTTTGGCTTTTTTTTTTTCCTTAAACCCCTTTCCATCATCCCCTCACCAATTACTTTTTTTTTTTTTACCCCAAAAAAAATTTTATCTTTTTTAAAAAAATTATTTTTTTTCATTTTTTGTTTTTTCCCCTTTTTTAATTATTTTACTTTATTATTTTTTACTAAAATTTTTTTTTTGGCCCCTTTAATTAAATTTTTTTTTGGTTTTTTTTTTATTATTTAAATTTTTTCCCATTTTATTATTTTTATTTTTTTTTTTTTTTTTTTTATTTTTTCAATTATTTTATTAAATTTCATCAAACCCTTTTTTTAATTTAACCCATCCCATTTTTATCATTTTTTTCATAGATATCCCTTTATTTCCACTAGTGGGGGGTTTTTTTTTATTTTAAATTTTAAAAAATTTTTTTTTTATTTTAAATTTTAAAAAAAAAAATTATTTTTTTTTAATTTTATTTTTTTTTAATTATTAATTTTTTTAATAAAATTAAAGGGGGCCCAAAAAAGGGTTAGAGCGTTTCCCCCCAACTCAAAAAACCCCGTCCCCCGACGGGGGATTTTCTGGGGGTTTTGAGGGTTCCCCGGGGGGTCCCCCCGGCCCCCGGGGCCGTTTTTTTTGGGGGTTTTTCCCCTTTTTGGCCCCCCAAAAAACTTTTCCCCCCTCGTTTGCCCCCACTTTAGCCCCCCTGGGTTGGGCCAAGCCCAGGGGCCCCAAATTTTAAGGGCTGGTCCCCAAGGGGGCCGGGATTAAAAAAAAGAAGGAAAAATGTTTACCTAAAAAAAAAAAGGTTTTCCACCGGCCCCCCTTCTCCGTGGGGAAAAAAGGGGAAAAAATGGGGGGACCCCCCAAACCACTTTACTCCCCCCCTCCAAGAGGGGTCAAAAAAACAAAAACCCCCAAAATTAAGTAAAACCCCTGCTGTTGGGGGGCCATGGGGGGGCCCTTTTTGACCCCTGGAAAAACCTACCGTTAAAAAAAAAAAAGAATTTTTTAAAATTAAATTTGGTTTTTTTTTGTTTTTTTTGGGGGGTTTTTTTTTTTTTTTTTATTAATTTTTTTTTTTATTTTTTTTTAATTTATTTTATTATTATTTAAATTTTTTTTTTTTTAAAATTAATTATTTTATTTCATTAAATTTTAAATTATTGTTTATTTTTTAAATTTTTAAAATTATTTTTTTTTTTTTCAAAAAAAAAAAATTAATTATTTAATTTTAATTTTTTTATTTAAAAAATTTTATTAATTTTTATTTTTTTTAGCAATTTTAAAAAAGCAGTAAAATCATTTTAAAATTAAAAAATTTTAAAACCCCCATTTTTGCTTTTTTATTTTTTTTTTTTTAAACCTTTATTAATTTTATAATTTTTAATTTTTATTTTTAAACAAATTTTTTTATTAATCATTAAAATTTTTTTAAAATTTAAATTTTTTTTTTTATTTTTATTTTTTATAAAAAAAAAAAAATAAAAAAAAAAAAAATAAAAAAAATAATTTATAAAAAATAATTAAAATTTTATTTTAAAATTTTTTTTTTTTTTAAAATTTTTTTTAATTTTTTTTTTTTTTTTTTATTAAATTAATTTTATTTTAAAAATTAATTTTTTTTTACTTTTATTATTATCCCCCTTTTTTTTTTTTTTTTTCCCCTTTTTTTTTTTTTTAACACTAAAAGTTTAAAGGGGAAATTTTTAAACAAATTTTTAAGTTTTTTTTTTTTTTTTTTCAAACATTTTTCATTAAATTTTTTTTTTTTTTTTTTTCCATTACTAAATTTATGATTATAAATTTTTTTAAAATTTTTTCTTATCCCTTTTTTTTTAAAGGCTTTTTAAAATTTCCCCTTTTTTTTTTTTTTTGTTTTCCCCCTTTTTTTGCAAATTTTTTTTTTAAATTTTAAAATTTTTTTTAATTTTTTTTTTTTTTTTTTTAAATTTTTTTTTATTATTTTTATTAAAAATTTTATTTTTTTATTTCATATTATTTTCCCTTAAATTTTTTAAAAAAAAAATTAAAATCATTGTGAAAAAATCCCTTTTTTTTTTTTTTTTTATAAATTTTTTTTTTATTTTTCATTTTTTTTATTTTAAAAAATTATTTCATTAAAAAATTTTTTTTTTTACTATTTTAATTAAAACCCAAAAAAAATTTTAAAAAATTTTTTTTTTTTTTTTTATTTTTTTAAAATTTTTATTAATTATTAAATTATCTTCTTTTTCGGGGCCCCCCCCCCATTATTGTTTTTTTTATTTTTTTAATTTTCATTTTTCTCATTATCTTTTTTTTGTTTTTTTTTTTTATTTAAAATTTTTTTTTTTTTTTTTTTTTTTTTATTTTAAAATTCCCCCCTAATTTTTTACTATCATTGTCCCCCCCTTATCAAATTTTATTTTCTTTTAATAAAACTTACTTTTTACTAAAATAAAAAAATTGGTTTTTTTTTTTTTTTATTTTAAAAAATTTATTTAAAAAAATTTTTTTTTGTCCCAAATTCTTATTTTTTTTTATTTAATGGGGAACCTTTTTTTTTTTTTTTTTTTCCATACTATAACTTTTTAAATTTTTTTTTTTTCCCCCCCAAATTATAAAATTTTTTTTATTTTTTTTTTTTAAATTTTAATCCCCTTTTTTGAAAATTTTGGGTTTTAAATAAAAAAAAAATTAATTTTAAAAATAATATTATAAAAATATATAAATTTATATAAAAAAATTATTTAAAATTTATGTGGTTGGTGTGTTTTGTGTTTGGGGGTTGGTGGGGGTTTTGGGGTGGTGTGTGGGGGGTTTGGGGTGTTTTGGTTTGGGGTTTGGGTGGGGTGGGGGGGGGTTTTTTGGTTTGGGGGTTTTTTTTTCTTTTCATTTTTTTTTGGTGTTTTTTTTATCATGTTTTTTTTTTTTTAAATTTTTCTTTTTAGTTTTTTTTTTTTTTTTTTTTTTCCTTTTAATTTTTTTTTTTTAAAAACCCCCATTTGTTTTTTTTTTAAATTTATTTATATTTAAAAATTTTTTTCCCCTTTTTTATTTAAATTTTTAAAAATTTTTTTGTAACCAAACAAAATTTGCTAAAATACAAATTTATTTTTTTAAATTTTTAAATAAATTCCTTTTTTTCCCCTCCCCCTTCTCTTTAAAACCATTTTTTTTTTTTTCTTTTTTTCCCCCAACCCCTTCCTTTTTCCCCCTCTTCCCCCCTTTTCCCTTTCCTCTCCTTTTCCCCCCTTCTCTCTCCTCCCCCTCCCTCTTCCTCTCTCCTTCTTTCTTCCCCCCTTTTTCCTCCCCCCCTTTTTTTCCCCCTCTTTCCCCTTTTCCCCCCTTTTCCCCCTTTTTTTCCCCCCTTTTTTTCCCCCCCCCCCCCCCCCCCCCCTTTTCCCTTTTCCCCCCCCCCTTTCCTTCCCCCCCCCAAACCCCCCCCCAAAAAAAAAAAAAAAACCCCCAAAAAAACTAAAAAACAAATTCAAAAAAAAAAAAAAAAATAAAAGAAAAAAAAAAAAAAATTAAAAAAAAAAAATTTTTTTTTTTTTTTTTTTTTTAAAAAAATTTTTTTTTTCCCCGCAAAGGCTTCAACCATCCAATTTTTTTAGAGCTTTTTTGCCCTCCAACTTTCGAAAATTTTTTTTTTCCCCCCCCCCTGGAAATTTTTTTCCCCGCGCAAAAAAAAACCCCCCCAAACGCCCTGCATGGGGACTTGGGGGGGAAAAAATCCCCCCCCCTGGTTTTTTTTTTGGGGGAAAAAAAGGGCAATTTTTTAAAAAAATTATTTTAGAAAAAATTTTCCCATTTTTAGTGAAAAAAAAAAGACAGGGGAAAAAGGGGAAGGGGGGGGGAAAAAAAGGAAAACCCCTACCCCATCCCTTAAAAACAAAAAAAATTTTTTTACTTTTTTTTCTCAAAAATTTTAAACCGGGAAATTTTTTTTTTTTTTTTTTTTAAATAAACCCCCCCCCATTTTACCTCTTTAGCAAATACTTCTACTTTTTTTTTTTTCCCCCTAAATTTAAAAATTTCCCCAAAATTTTTTGGGTCTATAAAAGACTGCCGAAAGGGAAAGCTTTAATAGAAAACCCTATTCCCCCCTTTTTTTTCCCTTTTATCCCCCCCCCCCCAAACTTTAAAAAATTGAAAAAAGATTTTTCAATTTTTTTTTTTCAAAAGGGGATTTTTTTTGGGTTTAAAAAAAAAAAAATTTTTTTGTTTTTTGGGTTTTTTTTTTTCTTTTTTTTTTTTTTTTTTTCCCAATCCCCCTTTCAATTTTTTTTTTTCAATTAAAATTATTTTTTTGGTCCCCCATTTTAATTTTTTTAAATTTTTTTATTATTTTTTTTTCATTATTTAAAATTTATTACTATAAATTTTAAACATTTTTTTTACCCTTAATAAAATGTTTTTCTATTTTTTTTTTCATAAAAAAAAAATTGGTTTTTTTTTTTCCCCCCTTTTAAAAACAAATAAAAATTTATTTATAAAAATTTTTTGGTTTTTTCCCTCCCAAAATTTTTTTTCCCCCCTGTTTTTTTTTGTTATTTTATTTTTTTAAAATTAAAAATTTTTTAAATTAATTTTTAAAATTTTTTTTTTTGGGGGGGTTTTTTTTTTTCCATTTATTAAAAACTATTTATTTATTTTTAAAAATTTTTATTTTTTTATTTTTATTATTTTAAAATTTTTTATTATTTTAAATTTTATTATTTAAAAAAATTTTTTTTATTTTATTTAAAAAAATTTTTTTTTTTTTTTTAAATTTACTTTTATTATTTTTTTTTTTTATTTTTTTTTTTTATTATTACTGGGGTTTTTTTTATTTTTTTTTACTGGGTTTTTAATTTTTACCATTTTTTTTTTTATAATAAATTTTTAAAATTTTAATAAATAAAATATATAATTAATAATAATTATTATAATAAAATATTTTATAAAAAAAATTTTTAATTTTAAAAATTTTAAAATTGGGGTGGGAAAGGGGGGGGGGGTACGTTTTTGGGGTTTTTTTTTTCCAATAATTAAATATATAAAATTTTTAAAATATTTATTTTAAAAAATATATAAAATTTAAAAAATAATATATATTTTATAAAATTTTTAAAAATAAAAATTATGGGGGTTTGTGTGGTTTTTGGTGGTGTTGGGGGGGGGTTTGGGGGTTGTGTTGTGTTGGGGGTTGGGGGGGTTTGGTGGGGGGTTGGGGGTTTGGTTTTGGGGGTGTTTGGGGGGGTTTGTGGGGTTTTGGGGGTTTTGTCCCCCCCCCCCAAAATTTGAAACAAAAAAAGGGAAGTTTTAAAAAAAAAAAAAACACGAAAAAAATGCCCCCAATGCCCCCTTTTTTGCAAATTTACTGCTTTTTTAAAAACAAAAGGGCAAATAAAAAAAAAAAAAAAAAAAAAAAAATTTTTATTTTTTTTTTCTTTAATTGCCCCCCGATGAAAAAAGAAAAAATGCAAAAAAAAAAACCCCCCCGGAATATTTTTTTTGGGGTTTTTTTTTTTTTGTAAAACTTTTTTTTTCGGTTGTTTTAATTTTGCCAAAATTTTTTTTTCGCATAATTTTCCCCCAAAAACCACCCCAAAACCCCCCACAAAACAAAACACACCACAAAAAACCCCAAAAAAAACCACAAAAAAAAATAAATATTATAATTAAAATTAAATTAATATTAAAAAAAAAAAATTTTTTAAAAATTTAAATTTTTAAAAAAATTATTTAAAAAAAAAATTAAAAAAAAAATTAAAAAATAAAAAAAAACCCCCCAAAACCATTTATATATGTATATAAAAAATATTTTATATAAATTAAAAAATATAAAAATTTTTAATTTCATAAAAAATTAAATTAATAAATATTAATTAAAAATTTAATATTTTTATATATATATATAATATTAAAAATAAAAAAAATATAAAAAAAAACAACCCCCCCCCACAAAAAAAATTTTTTAAATTTTATTTAAAAAAAAATTATTATTTATAAATAATAAAAATATTATAATAAATTTTTAAATTAATTAATTTTTTTATATATAAATAAAAAAAAAAAATTTTTTTTTTTTGAAAGGGGGGGGGGGGGCCCCCCCCCCCCCCCGGGGGCCCCCGGCCCCCGGGGGGCCCCTTTTGGGAAAAAAGGGGGGGGGGGAACGGCCCGGGGGCCCCCCCTCGGCGTTAGCCCCCTTGAAGGGGAATTTTTTTTAAATTTTTTGGGGGTGTGTTTGTGTTTTTGTATTATAAAAAATTTTTTTAAAAACCCGGGGTTTTTTTAAAAATTTTTTTTTTGTTTTTCCCCCCTTTTTTAAGGGGGTTTTTTAAAAAGTTCCCCCGGGGGGGTTTTTTTTTTTTTAATTTTTTTTTTTTTTTGGTTTTCCCCCCCCTTTTTTTTAAAACCCCCCTTTTTTTTGTTTTTTTTTTTTTTTTTTTTTTTAACTTTCCTTTTTTTTTTTTTTTTTTTTTTTTTCCCCTAATTTTTTTTTTCCCTTTTTTAAAATTTTTAATTTTTTTTTTTTTTTCCCCCTTTTCCCCCCTTTTTTTAAAAAAAAAAAAAAAAACTTTTTTATTTCGGGGTTTTTTTTCCTTTTTTTTTTTTTTTAAAAAATTTTTTTTGGGGGGGAAAATTTTTTTTTTTCCCCTTTTTTGAAAAATTTTTTTTCAAAAAACCCCCTTTTTTTTTTATTTAACCCCCGGGGGCTAAAATTTTTTTTCCCCCCCCCCCCCCCCAAAAAAAGGGTTTTTTTAAAAAAAATTTTTAAAAAAAAAAAAAAAATTTTAAAAAAAAATTTTTAAAAAAAGGGGGAAAAAATAAGCCCTTTTTTTTTTTTTTTTTAAAAAATTTTTTTTAAAACCCAAAAAAATTTTTTTAATTTAAAAAAATTTAAAAAAA
>NW_023646235.1:0-7743 GCF_015228065.2 Penaeus monodon
TTTTATATAATTTAGTATATATAAATTATATATTAATATATAATTATATAATATAATTAATTTATACATATATTGTATATATATAATGTAAAATTTTTAATATTTATATTTATATATATTATATATATTAAATTAATATTATAATATATATTATATAAATTAATAAAAAAATATGTTTAATATAATATATAATATATAAATAATATATATATAAATATTTATATTATTATTATATTTTTAGTTGTGTATAAAAATAGATATATAAATAGATTAAGTAAAAAATAGAAACAGATAAAATAGATAATATAGGTTAAGATTGATAAGGTAATATGTTAGAATTAGTCCCTAAATAATAAATGTAATGTGTAACATATAGGTATATTGGTTAAAATATATGTTGGGAAGGGGGTTTTTTTTCGCCGCGCGCCCGGGGGGTTGTGGTGGTTTGTTGTGTGGGGTGGGTGTGGTGTGTTGGGTGGTGTTGGGTGGTTGGTGTGGTTGGTGTTGGTGGTGTGGTTGTTTTTTGTTTTTTTGGGTGCGGTGTTTTTCGTAATAAGCCATAATGCATATGTATATATATAACATAATCAAAATGCATATTTTTTTATCATCATGCCATTTATTATGGAAGAATTTTTCACCCTATCTGTCCCCCATTTTTTATTTTTTTTTATTACGTATCAAGTTTTTTTTTTATGGTTTTTATTTTTACAGTTTAAGTGCAAAAAAAACGCAAAAAACCTGTCAAAAAAAAAAAGCATGAAAAGTTGCCAGGTGTTTTTTTTTTTCCCATCACCGTGGGGGAACGTTCCAATTTAAGTTCCTAGGCGTGACGTCCCCCACCTGCCCACGTGTTTTTCCCAACGAGCGAGAGTTTTTTGTTTAAAACAACAAAGCACACATGGGCCGTCAGCTGTTGAGCTCCTCGAATGAATGAAAAAAACTTTTTCGCCCAGAACTGGGGAATCCTCATTTTTTCGTTTTTTTTTTTTTTTTTTTCTCTCTCTCTCTTCTCCTTCTCTCTCTTTGGGTCGTTTTTTCTTTTTGAAGGCAAGGCGAAGTTTTTTTGAAAAAATATATGTTTGAAATCTTAGCACGTAGTTATGAAGTGGATTGTAATATTGAACATTTTGGTTTTTTTAATGTTTCATCTTTCATTTAATTATAATTGCTAATGATGCTTAGAGAGAATGTGGAAGAATTGAGGTATTAATGAGGGGAGGAGGTGGGATGACGATGAAGGATGGGATTGATAGTAGTAAATTAATTCATGTTTAAGGGATAAGAGAGAAATGAATAGGCTTATGAAATGATAATGAAAAACTATAACGATATTTCCCGACCCCGATTAATTTAGTAGTAATAGTAATAAGTAAAGTTAGTAAGTTAATAGAATTATGTAGTTAAAATATTAATAATGATAATTTTCAATAATCATCAAACAAAAAAAAATCATAAATAAAGAAATGACAATAATGGGTAATAAATTGATATATTTGATAAGAATGATAATAGTAAATGAAATAATAACGGTGATTGATAATTAAAATTAAATTATGACAATAATAAATTAATTGATAAAAAAAACAGTGACAATGAATAAATATTAGTAAAATAATGATGATAATAATATTAATATGAATAAATAATGATGATAAATGATTGGAATGAATTTGAATAAGTAGTTGATAATAATAATGATAATGATAATAAATCTGATGATGAAATGTTGAAAGAACAAAAAAATAATAGTTAAAAAACGAATGATGATTTATAAGCAATGATTAAGTAATTATCATTTATTATTTTATTATATTTACTACTATTTATTTGTTATTATTAATTAATTATTAATTTAACTAATCATTATAAATTTATTTTTTATTATTATTGTTTTTTTTATGTTAATTATTATCATAATTATTATATTATTATTATTATTATATATTATTATTATTTATTAATTATTATTTTTATTAATTATCATTATTTATTATTATAATTATTATTATTATTTATTTATCATTATTTTATTATTATCATTATTTTTTATTATTATTTATTGTTTTTGTTTTTTGTTTTTTGCCTGTTTATTATTTTGTTGCTCATTTTAATATCATGACTAGTAGTAAATATCCATCATCACTCATCATAAATCATTATTATTATTTATCATAAATTTATTACAATCATAATTTATCATAATTTATCATCCCTAGGCGATACGAAAAAACAAAATCAATTATCATAACTTATTATATGAATTTTTTTTTCACTTTTTTTTCATAGTTTTTCTGAAAAAAAAAAAAAAAAAAAAGTTTAAAAAAAACAGAATTTTCGATGGGGAAAAAGAGTTCGGCTTGTGTCATCGAAACTGTAAAATTTTTTCCTTTTTTAAGAAAACATCAGATAACATTAATTTTCCTTGCAAAAACGGGTTGATTTTTGGTTAACTGTAATGTTACGTCAGTAGCGGTGTTATCTATATATCTTTCAATCAATTAATCTTGTCTACCTAATGTCCTCTCTCTCTCTTTTTCAACTAAATTAATCTATCTACCTATGTCTCTTTTTCCACTCTCTCCTCTCTCCTCTCTCCTCCCTCTCTCTCTCTCTCTCTCCTCTCTTCTCCTCTTCTTCCCTCTCTCTCTTCTCTCTCCTCCCTTCCTTCCCCTCCTCTCTTTCTCTCTCCTCTCTCTCTCCCTCTCTCTCCTCTCTCTTCTCTCTCTTTATTTTAATCTATCACCTGTTTTCTTTCCTCTCCTCTCCTTCCCTTTCTCCCTCTTTTTATCTTATCTACCCATTTCTTTTTCCTCTCTCTTCTTTCTCCTCTCTCTCGCTCTTCCGTCTTCTCTCCTCTCTTTTCTCTCCCCTCTCTCCTTCTCGCTACTCTTCTTTCTCCTCTTTTTTCTCTCCTCTCTCTCTCCCTTTTCTCTTCTCTCTTCCTTTTCCTATTTAATCTTATCTACCTTTTTTTCTCTCTCTCTCTCTCTCTCAACCATTTTATAATTCTACCTAATTTTCTCTTCTCCTCTCTCTCTCTTTATTTTTTTATCTTACCTAACCTATTTTACCTATTTATTTTTTTCTATCTTCTTCTCTTCACCAATTTATCTATCTACCTATTTTTCCTCTCCCTCTTCACCAAAATTTCCTTATCTATCCACTATTTCTTTCTTCTCTCCACCAAAACCTTAATCTATCCTTATTTTATTTACTACTTCTCCCTCTCTTCGTCCCCTCTCTCTTCTCTTTTCCTCATCTCGACCAAAAATTTTGACTATTCTATTTTTTTCTCTTTCTCACAATTTAACCTTTTCTATCCTATTTTTTTTCTCTCTCTCCTCCAACTATTTTATCCTTTCAAATTCTCCCTTAATTTTCCGGCCCCACTGGTAAAAAAGTCATTGTTGAATACTGTTTACATGATAACAAAAGGCTATAATTTGAAATTTACCAGTTAATGTTAAACTCCTATTTTTCTAGGAAAAGAGAATTGTTCCCCTTTTTTAGCAACTGCAATTGAAATTGTTTAGGACGTGTCCTAATAGCCTATATTTTCCCTTTTGCAAAATGTCCAAACTATTTTTCCCAGGGAAGGTTGTAGATTCCCATGGAGGTTTTTTTTGCCCATCGAAATGTGTGTTTTGTGCAATGCCCTTGGACATTTTTATTAATTTATGAATAGTGGGTGTGTGTTGTGGTTGGTGTATGAGTGTGTGTTGTGGTGTTGGTGTATGAGAGAGTGGTTATTTGTTTGTTTATGAAAGTGTTGTTGGTTTGTTTTATTTGTTGTGGTGGGGGGTGGGTAGTGGTGTTTTGGGGTGGTGGGTGGTGTGTGGTTGTGGGGGGGTGTGGGTGGGGTTGAGGTGTTGTGTTTTGGGTTTGGGGAAATGTGTGGGTTGGTGTGGTTGTGGTTTTTTTTTTTTGAGGTGGGGTGTGGTGTTATTTGTCTATGTGTTGGTGTGCATACGTACAATAGCTTTGTAAATGAAAAAGTGTTTCCGACAAATGCACAATTGCCAACTTTTTTTCTTGGTAAAAGGCTTCACAGAATCGACCATTCCCCCGATATATATATCTTTTAAACGTTTTTTTACAAGAATATGGCTTTTATCAAACATCTTGAATCCCCAAAGCAGTTTTTGCTTAAATACACACACCCCACCACAAAACAACACACACACACAACACACCACACACACACACACACACACACCCACATATATAAATATATATATTATATATATATATAATATTATATATAATTTATATATTATATAATTATATATAAATATATTATATATAATATGTGTGTTGGTGGTGGTGTTGTGTTGTGTGGTGTGTGGTGTGTGGGTTGTGTGGTTTTGGGTGTGTGTTGGGTGTAAATATTGTAATATATATATATATATTATATTATATATTAATTTTATTTATTAAAATATATATATTATTATATGTTTGTGGGTGGTGGTGTTGTGTGGTTTGTGGTTGTTGTGTGTGGTGGTGTGTGTGTGTGGTGTGTTGTGGGGGTGTGGGGTTGTGTTGTTTTGTGGGTTGGTGTGTATATATATATATTGTATTTTGTGTGGGTGTGTGTGTTTGGGGTGTTGTTGGGGTGGGTGTTGTTGTCCCCTGTGTGGTATGGTTTGTGTTTTTGTTGGAACCGTAATTCCGTATTGACAGATGTATAAAAGGTATGAATGGAGAAATGTAATAAATCTTCACAAAAATCTTTCTTGCATTTCTGAAAAATATTCATTTTCCCTTTCAACCTTTATATTATGAATTGTTTATGTTTCCAATAGCCATTTAATCCTGCCAGGACATCGGCCTCTTCCTCAATTCACTAATGAAGAAGGTTTTTTTTTTGCAAGTTTTGAGTGCCCCAACCCTTTGCCTGAATTTGGATGCCCCTTCCTAATCCAATCCTCCGTGGTTTTCGGCGGCGCGTAATATGTTATATATATATAATATATATATATATATATTATAATATATAATATATATATATATATATTATATATAATATATATATAATATATATAATATATATAATAATATATTATTAATATAGATTATATATAATTTATAATATATATAATATAATATATATATATATAATGAAAAATGATAATTACTAAATCATAGTAATGATTATATTAAATGATTATTATTGTTTTTTATTATTGAATTGAATCATTATTATCATTATTAAGTTTTTTTTATTACTATTTATTAACCATCATTGTTTTATCCATAATTTTTCACTTCTCATTTATCAATTATCATTATCATTATTAATTAGCTTTTAAATTATTTATAATTATTCTTTTGAATTTAATTACCATTATTTATCACTATTTTGTCAGAATCATTACTATTATTATTAATTAACATTATTTTATCTTTTTATCTTTAAATGATTTGTTTAATATTATCATTATAATTATAATCATTTTATCAATCTCAATTATTATTATTATTACCGTTATTTGTTTTTTTATTTTTATTTTTTTTTTTTTATGTTTATTCGTTATCAAATATTTTTTTTATTATATTATCATTGTTTTATCATTTAACATTAATATCACTATTATTACTATCACAATCATCCATTTTTCATTTATTATCATCTTTTTATTATATTATTATTATATTATGTTTTTGTTTTTATCATTTTATTAATTATTAATTATTATTTTATTTTTTTTTATTATTATTGTTTTTTTATTATTTATTATTATTGTTATTATTATTATTGCTATTATTATCATTATTATACTACTACTATTTTATTATTATTATTATTATTATTATATTATTATCATTATAATTACCATTATCTTTTTAAGTTATCAATATTGTTCTATTACTATTTTTTGTTATTATTATCATTATTTTCATTATCACCATTATTGCTGATATCATTATTATTATAGTTTTGTATCATTATCTTTTATCAAATTTTTTTTTATTATCATTATTGTTGTCATTATTATCTTTTTTACCATCATTATCCCTTTTTCATCATTATTATTATAATTTTTATTTTATTATTTAATTATTATTTATTATTATTATTATTATTTTTATTATTATTATTTAATTATTATTGTTGTTTTGTTGTTTTTATTATTATCATTATTATTGGTTATTATTTAATTAATTGTTGTTGTTATTATTATTTTTATTATTTATTATTTATTATTTATTATTATTTATTATTATTTAATTATTTAATTTATCATTAACTATTACCCCAATTATTATTATCTTTTTTTATTCATCATTACCATTGTCATTATTGTAATTTTTCTTATTATCATTACTTTAACATTAATCATTGTCCTTACTGATATTAATATTTTTCATTGTTTTTTTTACTGTTTTTTGCTTTTTAATTGTCATGTTTATCATCCCATTATTAACATTGTCCATTAACATTATCATACATTATCATTATCATTATTATCAACACATCATCTTTATCAAAAAACCATTATCGTTTTATTATCCCACCATCATTATCATCATTTTATTATCATTATCACTATCATTATCATTATCATCATTTATTATCATTATCATAATCATAATAATCAATAATCATAAAACACAATCAATAATTATAATCATAATAATTATCATTTTCCATTATCATCATTTATTGTCATTATTACCATCACCACCAACTTAACTTGCATTAACATTTTTTTTTTTCTCTTTTTTTTTTTTTTTTTCTTTTCTTTTTTAAATCAGAACAAATAAAATGAATACCGAAAGAAATTCCCCTAGAATAGGAAATCACGTTTTTTTAAAAACTGCACAGTAATGTCCTGCAATCAAAGATGCCCCCCTATTTTTCTTTTTTAAACAGCAAAATAGATAACTTTTCTTTCAGAAGGGGGGAAAAGGAGTGACCCTTCCAGCATTTTTTTTTTTTTTTAGAAAATTTTTTTCATACGCTGATGTGACCCGATAAAATAGTTTAAATAATAAGAAAAGTGGTAATCTTTGGGGCTAAAACCCTTTTTTTTTAAACTCTCCGGTTTTCTTTTCCCCCTATACTAATAGATACTTTTTATACTAAAATTGATAATGGATGGATTTTAGTTTTTTTTTTTGAGACCCCTTAAATATGAAAACGTAATTTTTCTTACCGCGGTTTTTCAAAATTAAGTTTGATATGGATATAGGGATTTTTTTTGCTATTAAATTCGGTTTTTTTGTTATTATTATTGCTGTCGTTGTTGTTTTTTTATTATCATTATTTTATCATTTTCCATTCTTTTTAAATTTTTTTTATCATTTTTTATGTCCAATTTTTTTTTGTTAATATTTCTATGCGGGCTACTTGTTTTATTCATTAACGTCCCCCTTAATTTATTATCCATTATCATAGTTATTATCATAGTTATTTTTGTTATTATTCATCAAATTAATCATTATTTACCCATTTTTTTTTGTCAATTTTTTTATCATAATTTTGTATCACCAATCAATTTTTATTTTAATCAAACCTTGATTTTTTTGGTTTTTATCTTTTTTTTCCCAATTATTATTAATCATTGGTCTTAATAATTTAAAATATATTTATTTATTATTTATTTATTAAAAAATATCATCATTTAAAAGTTTTATATCCTTTAAACATTATCCCTTTTCGTCATTTATATTTTTGGGGGGGTTGTCTTTGGTTGTGTGTTGGTGTGTGTGGGTGTGTTGTTGGGTGTGGTATTG